>NC_141886.1:6406299-6709329 GCF_030686135.1 Camelina sativa | reverse complement strand
GACATCACCAATGTGGAGCATGTTGTACATGTATGAATCTCTTCCCTAATAGTATGTACTTTTAATTGAGATTTAATAAGTTTAGAATGGTTGAATCTTGAACTAGTATATCATTGAGTTCTCAAAATTGTTATGGTTTGAGTAATAATATAATCCTAATATTGAATACTTTCCCATCTAAATTTGATCAATTCAAATAAATCTTGAAGTATACGCCTTGACGAATATGTCACTGGTTAAAGGATTCATCATTTGAGTATAGGCTATACTCATATGATAAATCATGTTAACCATGAGCCACCATAGCTTAGTTTTACATTTAAATCTTATAGCCTTCTTTCAAAATGTCATTTTGGGACCAATAAATAAATTTGCTTGAACCCATAAAAAAATTGTTTTTGAATTATAGAAGCTGTGTTAGTCCTTACATTTTTCTATGTTATATAATTTTATTTGTAATTCAGTTTAGCTACATAACCCAATATTTAATCCATGAGAGCAACAAGTCTAACCGTGTAAATAAACTTTCCATTAAGTAGCCAACCACATGAATTTAACGAGTTTGTGTGTTGTTGTTATCAGGTCTGATACAAGATACACATCGCACATAAACCTCAAAATAAAGTGGAACGATTTAGTCATATAACTAATGTGATGTTGTTTTTTCTTTTTTCTTTTCAGTTGTTATTTAAATAGCGATATTAGTTACACCAAAAAATATCGCCATCTGAATTAGTTATATATGACAGGCAAGTAAATAAAGTGGGACTAAAAACATGCCGAAATTGCATTACTATTTTAGTATTTTGACTAGGTTCTGGTAGTACTCCTATATGCAAACCAATAAAAGAAACAAACAAAGGATAGATACTTGGTTCCACGACATAGGCCCCAAACCAAGGCGGTGAGATCAGCTCCGATCTCACGTACGTGCTCTATTCTATCTCACTCAGTTAGGCGTTCAACTACGACTAAACCAAACCAAACCGTTCGAGATATTTTCTTCCTTTTCGCTAGACTGATCGCAACCATAAGGGGATTAACTCTTTTACGGTTTACCCATCGCTCCTTGGTGACAAACAGGCATATACATAATACATACATGGTATTCACATATGTTTTATATTCATTAGTTGTACTTGTATATCATTTTTTTTTTTTTTAATAGAGAGACAACTTGTTGAACCATCTTATCTAGATGGTGTCTTCCTGAGCCTCGTCGTCAAGAGGGAAACATGTGTCGTCACCGCCAGTGTTCCACAAGAAATTGGCGTAATTAGCAGCGTAGTAAGAGTTGGTCGGATCAGCATCGATGGCTTCCAAGAAAGTCTCCTCAGCCATCCAAAGATCGTCCCGTGCTCTCCATAAGAACGTCGCGTATTTGCTAAGCGCCTCCGCGTCTTTCGGTTCCACTCCTACCGCTCTTTTGAAGTACTCTTCCGCTCTGTTACACAATTATCATATGGAATCACGTGAGAACTTATTCATTAGAGATAAGTAGACATGTGGAATGCATTAAAGATGAGGGATGAATAACGCCAAAAGTGTTGTCGTGTGAAAATTAAATTTCCATATATAATAATATAAACTAGTAACGGTTGTAGAATGTGATAGAACTAGAAGTGTCTAAATAACCAATATTGGTAAATATTAACAAAAAGGATTGGTTAGGATATCAAACCATTCACCAAGTCAATAAACTCTATAATGCTTGTTAAATCAGAGAATGCTACATTCTAGATAACACTAACTACCAGCTTTGTAACTTTACTACGTTAGCGTTAGATATAAAATAAAGCCAATGACAAAAACATGGGTTAATTGAATTGGGTGGGGAAAAAAATCTAGAAGACAAATTGTGAAACAGAGACTTTTGGTGTTGGGTACTGGTGGGGAGTCTTTAAAACACAACCATAAACTCCACTATCACTAAAACCTTCTCAAAGACTCAAAGCTCATTGGCTACAACTAATCCCTAACACTGACTGAGAGTTACATAATATTTATTTATTTATTTATTTATTATCTGTTAGATATTTTATGTAATGTCGTTTTTCCTAGAAGATGAAAAGAATTGGTTCCACTCTATTGGTTATCGTTGATTCTGCTGATGCGATTATTACGTCAAGAACAATTATGATTTCCACACCAAGTATGTCCCACTAGTGAATAGAAAAATCATCGAGGTATGCGCCTACTTTTGACTCCTAGCAATCAACTTGTAGCCTCACAATTCACAACCCCAAAAAATCTAAAAGGGAAGATTCGACGCAAACTCTTAAACCAAATCTACTCAAGCTAAACTAAGGTTTAACAGTTTTTTAACTTTAACATAGGGAGTGGTAAAACGTTTAGTTACCTGTCATGGTCATTAGAGACGAGGTAGAGGAACTGAGCATAGTTAGCAAGTAAGAGAGGATTATTAGGCTCTTGAGACAGTCCCGTTTGGTACATAAGCTCTGTTTTGAAGTGATCCGTGTCTTCCTCTGCTTCTACACGAGCCTCAACAGAAGACACGAACCGCGTCCTAGTGTCGTGATCCAACGAATCATCTATGTCTGAATACTGCATTCGATCTGCTTCCTCCACCATCGAATTCCACAGCCTGTTTTCATCTTGTCCCGATACTGACGGCTCTGACTCTGTAGTCGTTGACCCAAAACTCGATGATGACAATTGAGAAACTCCCTCGGGTATGATTGTTCTGAACTGTTCAGATCCATCGAATCCATCACCACCATCTGTTCCGCTTAACACAGGCTTAATGTTTCCACCGCCGCCGCCATTGTTGTTACCACCAACCGAAGTTGTATTCCCGTTAGTAGACGTCGATACAAAGAACGTTTTCACAATCGAGGAATCCAACTTCACGTTTGTTGCTTCATCTGTTTCACTGACGGTTGTTACCTCTGTAACCATCTGAGGAAGAGGAGCAGCTAAAGCAGAGTTGCTCCCGATGGAATAAACAGTGAAGTTAGCTAAGAGTATCATAACGTAAACCATCAACGTAGGCGTCGCGGAGAAGACTTGTTGAAACAACCAAACGAAAGATTGGTGCAACTCTTCTCTAACTCTAAGCAAGATCTCTTGCAAATCTTCGTAAAACAGAACCTCTCTCATATGCAGAGTAAAGCTTTGAAGCTCCCTAATCATAAACACCATTGAAGAAAACGCTTTGTTCATGGAGCAACACGCTGATTCACCGACTTGTTTGACTCCTTCTTCCCATTGTCGTTTCTTCTTTATGATCCTAAGCGAAAGAGGAAGGTCAACACTGTTTGCTTTCATTTCAATACTCGACAAATGCACCATCTCGTCCCACGGCGGCCCGATTGAGTTAGCTTTGTAATCGTGAGGCTCTGAACCGTATTGGTTTGGGACATTGAATCTGAGAGTTAGCTCTTGGATTTTTTTAGAAAACTCCTCATCGGAGAATGGAGGATCTAAGCTTGCGCTACAAACTCTTCGAATCGGTTTAGGTGATGATGATGATTCCCATAGGTCACATGACTTGGAGCGATGAAGCTTCGTTCCTAAAAGAGCTGAACGGTTCATCAGTCTCTGTGGCGCAAATCGACAAGATAGGAACCGTACGTCGTCGTGACCAATGCTCCGTCGTCGTTTTGAAGGTAGGGTTTGAGAAGGGGACGAACACTGATGAACGATAGGTTGAGTCGTCGTCCATTGAAGGAACGGAGATGAAGAAGAAGCTACTTTCACCCCCATGCGGAAACTCAAAACACAGAGAGTACAACAACAATGGCGTCTCCTTATATTCCTGTAAATCAATGGAGCTTTTATATATATAGTAGAGATGCGAATACAAAGGGTTTATTTAGTTAACGCACGAGTTTATTAAAAAAATATCAGCCGGTGAAACAGCGACGTTTAGAACCTGACAAACAAGTAAGCTGGTGACACGAACCGACTCACATGATTATTATTATTAAACCGGGAGAGGAGAAAGAGAGTCATTTATTAATCTGACGGTTTTAAGATATGCCACGTGTCTCTCAGGCTTTTGAGTTTTTTTTTGTTTCTCGTCATTTTCTCATACTTGTATTTTATTAATTAACCAATCAACGGTATTTGAAAAGCCACGTAGGTATTTATAATAGAATATTAAAAAGAAAAATCAATTAAGGAGTGTGAAAATAACAGTGTTTTTTGCAAAAATGGCCATGTAATCTGGCGTTAACTTTGAAGTGTGGGTTCTATACGTAAGTGTTGCGAATTGCGTCCATGTTCATTTTGCTCTCTTTGGTATAATTTTGTTTTTACTTTTTTCGGTGTTTGAATCTTTTGATTTTATATAGTAAAAATGGAATACGTTTGATTCAAAATTGAAATGTGGGATATCAATATTTTTCTAGTGATGCAAATGCAATGGATCATATAACCCGCTTATAGTTAATTACATTATATATAAAAAAGACCAAAACCAAAATAAACCAAATGAGCCAGGCTTACTGAAATTGACAAACAAACATAATCGAATCAAATTAAAAATTCTATCTAAATTCAATAACATGCGGACTAAACTAAAATCTCCAACAATTTAAACCCGGTGGACCAGAATTATTTAGGCTCTACACTTCTACTTTAGAGTTAGACATACTTTCACACAACCAACAAAACTTGAACCAAACCGAATCGGACCGAAAAGAAGAACGTGGTGTTTGGCTCATGTAGTTATATCTTGTCAAGAAGTAAACACAAGTGGTTTTATCTTGTTGGAAAGTGTAATAGGAAGGGAAGGTGGGGTTAAAGTTTCGACGGTGTAGAAGGAAGGAAAGGTATGCACCAACTTGCCATAAGTTTACATCGTTTGAGACAGTGACGTACTGACGTTAGAAGGAGGTGAACAAATTGACGGCTCTCGTTGATATTTGGCTCATGTCCTTCTTATGTAGATATTTTGGTTTTACTACCTACCTTGTTGTTCGTCTTAGTATCGACTGTTCTTGACTCTGAACTTCTTCGATCTCTTCATCATTAATAGAAGATACAGAGTTGTTGTCTTCGTTCTCTTCATTGCTTTCTCGATGTTGATCCACATTAACACCATGTTCTGCAACCGATTCATCTTCATTCTCTTGTTGGATGCCTCGGTTACCAAAATCACCAAATACAACCCTGAAACTTCCACTCTGTTATGCATCTCGACTGTTAGCACTCCAACTCCAACCTTTTGTCTCATCAACCACCACATCCCTGCTTACAATTATTTTCTGAGTTTGCGGTTCTAGAAGTCTATAGGCCTTAGAACCAGGTTCTGTCCGGAGATGAACTGTGGTTCATGATCTATCATCTAGCTTTCGAAAGTGAGGTTTGTCAACCTTAACATATCCAATGCAGCCCAATACTCGAAGATGATCAATATTCGGTTTCTTGTTCCGTAATGCCTCACATGGTGTTTTATTTGCAAGAGATCTTGTTGCAATCTTGTTTAATAAGTAGGTCGAATGTCTGATGGCTTCACCCGAGAAATAGTTTGGAACCTGCATGTGCTCATGATGCTCATTGTCATCTGTAACAATGTCCTGTTTTATAATTATAAATAAAGAATTTTTTTGAATAATTCAGGAAAATAAATTACAAAGGAAATTGAATTAAAAAAAAAAGAAAAAAAAATCAAGCAACAAAAAAGAAGATTGAGCAAAATTAAAACGGTAAAGCGAAGAAAATGTAAATACGAAAAATGGAAAACGTTACTATGTAAAGTAGCAATTTACTATTTGTGTGTTAAAAATAAAAAATATATAAATAGGTGTTAAGAGATTTTAATAAAAGAAAAAAAGAGAGGATTAGAAAAGAGAACAAAAATTAAGTATACGTGTTTGGAGGCTGCGAGGAGGATCCCTCAGTCTGGGCAGAGGTATTCGACCCAAAGTTGCAAACTTGGAGTAGAGTTGTTATCCCGGACCAGCTGATGATGACAGAGGCTAGGAAGGTGGTGCAGGGGGAGGAGACTTTTACTCTCGTTGATATTTGGCTCATGTCCTTCTTAACGGTTGATATTTGGCTCATGTCCTTCTTTAACGGTTGATATTTATTGTTCTTTCTTTCATTGGACTCTTCTCACCTCATTTATATATTTCTATTCAATGTCATTGAAAACACGTACGGTGGAATCTTGCCCCATCCTAGCTAGTTTCTTTATTTGGACGATCGAAAGATTTTCGTTAGAAAAAAGCTTTGGAGAAACATGGATTATATCGATATAGTTAGCTTGTCTCGTTTACTTGGTTAATTGGTTTACGATATCGATCGGATGTGAAATGTGTTAATCTCAGAAGCAAATACACAAAGGAAAACTGAATAGTTCGATGATCTTATTATCACAAGGAAAGAGCTATAAATAGCCAACGGTTGAAGACTCAATCTTCTACAGATACTGGAAGCAAATTAATAGGATGCACTACTAACTGAAACGAAAAACTAGGACAACCTATTGACTCCTTATACATCGGGGCTTATTGACAAACAAACTAAGACCAATTCAAACTTAAAACCAACAAAATGTGTTGTTGAATTTATTAAGCATTGTGGAAATAGATCATGGAGTAGGAACTGAAAATTTATAATTTAAAGTTCGCTAAACGCCATGTTATCAAACAAATTTCTTGAAATATCAAATGAAATGTTTGACAAAAAAGAATATCAATTTTATAAGCCAAACTAATCAGTTGAAAAATACTTTTTTCATAGATTTTTTTTTTTTCTAATACGAAATTTCTAAATGATTTATTATCATCAATTTGAGGTGTGGACCATTGTCCGACAGTAGGCTAAGGATCTGGTTAGCTCTATTAAATATTATCGTATTCCCGCAAGGCCCGTCAATTTAAGTAATAGTAGGTTCTCTCCTTTCTTTTGAGGAAATGTACAATTTCTAAAAGGTGAAAATAAGTTTGTAATAGATTATGCAAGTGAATAACTGATGATGAAAGTAATTGCTAATGGGCAGCAGCGACAAGGAAGACTAGAGACAAATCATAAAATCAAAATGCTAAATGTCCAAAAACGTATGGAGGGTAAATAAAAACAAAGAGAAAATGATAGGTTACACCATGTGATTATATTAAGGGGGTTGGTTTATAAAGATTGATATGATGGGCATTTCATATGGTGAAGATTTTAAAAATTCAATAATATTAATTCATATGAGCATAATGGTAGACAAGTAAGATGTTAGACATGCAATAACAACAACTACATATTATATGAGAGGTATGCTACATTTCAAGTGTTTCACTGGTTTTACGAACCTATGACTCTAAATAATTTGTGAACCTTCACCAAAAAAGATACGACCAAGATAATCAAAACATTGGCGTGGTATCTTTTTTACGAAGACCATCCGACATTTAACCATATTGAACTCGGAAATGGTTTAGGTTAGGAAGTAACCATATGAGCTGATAGTATGCGACTGTTCTTGGTTTGGATGTGTTAGCTAGAGCCTAGAGTACTACTTAGTTTCAGAAAGAATTTTCTTTTAAATCCGGATAAAAGTAGAATATGAATCCTTCCAAATGAGAAGAGTTACTCACCAAAAAGTTTTAACTATTTTCCATTCAATTGAAAAAAATGATTCGCAAGCTCCAAATCTTGAATAGAAATATATCAACCAAATCTATACTTTTTGTCAATTATTAATAAGCAAGCCATATTTACTTTCTATTACACAACAAATATGAAACTAAACATATAGGAAATAAATTAGCACCAAACGTATAGGAACTAGGTGCTTTCATGCATGTTGGCTCTTCATAGGAGGATAGAGCCAACATGAGAATCAAATGGAGAGAGACATAACAAATGCCACCACTCTTATTATCTATTATCTTCTTTCTACCTAGTATTTATCAAAATTTTCCTATCTTATATACATTGATATTTTATTTATTTGTTTGTTTGTTACATATCATACGATACGATCGGTTCGTTCATGTGGACATCCTTCTTGTATATATGATATATCAATGCATTGAGGTTTTGGCTACATATATATCATCGTTTTATGTGGATATATATCCTTCTTAAATATATATATGCACTGATTTTTTATGCTACATATCATATGATATATCATCGATTTTATGTGGATATATATATATTCTTCTTATATATCTAGCTACGCCTTGATATTTTGGGTACATATCAGATGATATAAACCATCGATTTGTCATTTAATGTGGATATCCTTCTTCCATAAAACCTTTTATGAGCCAGATATAGATGAAAAAATATCTCCACTATGTTGATATCTCATACTTCAATGATTATATTTATATATGAGCAAATAAATAAATATAAGTGCATTGACACACCGACCATCTTGCTTTTCTATCTTCTAGTCTGATTCTTCCTTTTGTTTTGTTTTGTTTTGTGGTCATTATGTAATATCTGATATACCAAGTAGTTAAGGGTAAGTAAACTGTATACAGTAGCTTCATATCTTTTTATCATTATAAACGCAAAATGTGAAAAAACTAGTCGAACTTTTGATACTTGGTTGTAGACTATAGTAAAAAAAAAGTTTTCAGGAAGTAATTAATTAAAGCAACAATAAGCATGCAAACCAATATCATCAAACATCAATCATGGTAACGTGGTTTATTCAGAAGTTCTAAGATGGGCCTTTAAAGGTCTTATATGAGGCTTAATCAGAACTTGGCCTAATAAAATTGCCGCGAAGCCGATGGTTTAAAACGGTAGCCGAACAAAACCGGGCGGCGAAATAAATCTGTTGTATTGCGTTTTCCCGCTACTACCATTTTCCCTCTTTTCTTTATTTTCTTTTTCTTATTTTTTTTTTCTTTAATTTTTGGAGAAATTAGAAATAAAGGATAAATAAATCAATTTTTGTCCATTTATGCATTCTATGAAGAGATATAATTTATTCCTAAATTACCATTTATCTTGAATATAACCAATTTTCCCAAAAAAAAAAAACAATCTGTAGAAAAATGATGTTGAAAGCATGAAGATACATAAAATTTCAAAAATATGTTGTTTTAGTTAATGTTTTCGATATATAAAATTTGATCTACAAAGTTTAGAACACATATTCTAATTTTAGAATATGTATTCTATACACGGTACATGTTCTACGAAATTTAGATTATGTATTCTACACACTCTACATGTTCTATAAAATGTAGAAGGTGTTTATGTTCTATAATATTTAAAATACTGATTTCTACAAAATCTAGAATACGTATTCTACTGTTTCCTCTTTGTTCTACGTAATTTAGAATACATTTTCTAACCTTTATTAATATTCTAAAATTGTTAGAATATGTATTCTTAAATTTTTGGAGCTTGTCTATAAAAATTAGAAAATATGTTCCACATAATTTAGAATTTCTTTAACAAAATGGAAATAAAATCTATAAATAAGAAAACCGAATATATGCATTTGATTACGTCTACAAATATTAGAAGTTGTGTTCTAAAAATTTTAGATTTTTTTTATACCTAATCGATTATATGGATTTTATTTCTTCTTCTTTGTTATTTCTTCTTCCTTTATTCTTCTTCTTGTTACGACCTCCACTTTCAAAATTATTTCACGAGAATAGGACATACAAATATGTTACAGATCTATGTAACATGTGGTGAATGGAAATCCTTTGATAAGGAGTGGAAGTTTATTGTTGATGAAGAAAAATGTGCTAGATTACTCACCTTTCAATCTACAACAACTCTTGAATACCTAAAACTGATGGTTTCAGAAGACTACACCATAGAACATACTATGGTTGATGTGGAATTCAGCTATCTACCTATAGATCTCGGCGTTGATTCTCCTCCAGTTCTTGTAAAGAATGAACGACAGCTAAAAAATTTTGTTGACTATTTTAAAAGGAAGAGTAACATACGATTATGTGTGACGTTTACAGCAAGAGGTGACAACCAAAGGAGTAGAGTGAATACTGATTTGAATGAGAAACTACATGATTCAACTGAAAGGGGCAATGATTGTCATGTGCGTGAAAAAACTGAAGCTATGGTGAATGATCAATTCGTCAAAAATTCTTATGTCGTCGGCTCCAGATTGGAGGTTACCGGAGGTCTTAGATCCGCCGAAGTCAACACTTGTCGGAAACGCAAGTTGAGATCCGATTCCGCTGCGGAGGTTTCATCATCGACGCCTGTGAATTCGATTTCCACGCCGATGAAATAGAAATCTCCCCGACGGTGTGCTGTTTCAATCCCTAAGACGTCTGATGAGGTAAGCTCCTTTGTTCTTTTGGTTCTAGCTGGTTAAGGCTTAGTGAGATTCGATCGACTCGATTTTGTAGTTCTTGATTCGATTTTGGTATTTAGTTAAAAATCTGAATCTGTAATGATTTTATAAAATGTTGGATCGATTGCAGGAGATTAAGGAAGATTCTAATGGGAATTTGGCAAGTCCAGTGATATCAGTAGTGAAGAACTTAGGTGTTGAATCAAAGTGGAACCCTAGAGGTATGTATAAATGAGCCTTTTGATACATTTGTGTTGTATTGGTTTTTTTTAAGGCTCTCAGTGAGTTTGATTGTATAATTGAATGTTTGTGTTTGAATGGGTTCAGATGAGGAACAAATGAAAGCTGTGAAGGAGGCATTGCATGTGTCTAAGGCACCGTCAACTGTTGTTTGCCGTGAGGATGAGCAGAGACGGGTTTCCGAGTTTGTGAAAAGTTGTATGGAACAGAACAAGGCTGGGAGTTTGTATATATGTGGCTGTCCTGGAACTGGGAAGTCACTATCCATGGAGAAAGTAAGACAACAAGCTGAAGACTGGGCGAAACAGGTAATCAATCTTGTGTGTCTGTCTCAGAACCTGTGATTAGTGCGGATTTTATCCAATAGAAAGACTGATCCTTCTTGAATTCTTACAGACAGGGGTGCCTTGTCCAGAAACAGTGTCTGTTAATTGCACATCACTGACAAAAACTACAGATATTTTCTCCAAGGTAAGACCTTCTGCAATAGAAACACCTCGAAGTTTTCTTGGTCTCATTTCAATATAGTTGGTAATTGAGTTATTTTGTTTTTAGATACTTGGTAAAAATGAGTCCGGGAGGGAAGCTAATGGTTCATCTTCACCTCTACAACAACTTCAGAGCTTGTTTTCTCAAAAGCAACAACAATCCAGCTCAAAGATGATGTAGGTTTTTGTTTTGTTCTTGGTCTGTCATATGTTGACTTGGTAGATATAATTTGTTGCGCTGTATCTCATTCAAGTTTCTTCCTCAAGCAAGTAAGTAACACATCAACACATATTTGTTGATATCTGTACTTTGCGTTCATAAGTTTTAAAAAGAAAACTGTTTTAGGATATACTGACAACATGCTTTGCAAATCCGTAGTTTTGTAATTCAGTGTGATCTAAAGTATTGTTAATGTAGTTTGTGAATATGTACTAACCTTAACTACGAGAACAACTATCACAACGCACAATGTTGGCGTGTATCTGGTTCTATGACTTGGTGGATAACACGATAGAATCTGAAATTCACATGCTTATATTGAAAACTTGCAGATCATAGTCTGTTCTGCTGCAAAGGCCTTTAGAGGAAGCAAAAAAGATAGAACCATTGCAGAGCTAAAATCTTGATTGAAAGAACAATACACAAAGTCCCAAACATAGCTTCATGAAGTTATAATATTCATATATGTGAATTTTCACACTTTGATGTAGTTAAATTAGTTATATCTGGAAATCTGTAAATCTTCGACGATAACGCCAGCTGGAATTACAGAGTTCACAAACATGTGTACAGTGCTAAATGACCAGGTACTATCTCCTATAAGAAAAATAACTCTCATGTTTGTCTATGGTTTATGTAAATCTTGAAAGAGACATTTGATTGAAAATGTCATTTTTGGATTGACATAGGGGATACTAAAACTCAGTCAAGCTCGGGACGAAAAGCTAAGGAGGGTGAGCCTTAGAGTAGATGAAGCAGACATCACATTTGCTCTTAAGGTATACATTACACCCTTTGTTTTTTATTATTCCCAAAATGCAGTTTCTTATTTTAGTTAACACCTTTCCCTTTTCATTGCACAACAGGAAATTCGATTCTTCCGCAACTGTCTTCTATGATGAAGTTATTGAGTTATAGCAATGGGTTACAAAGAGTAAAAATAAACACAGTAAACATAATTTTTTTATATTCTGTTGTACTAGTTGCAAACAATACATAAGTTTACATACTTACATTTAAAGAGAACTCAGTGACTGTCATTCAACTGTACAAGAAAGACCATTAAACGATACTGGGAGATAGATTTTTATATTGGCAACTCACACAGGCCAAGCAGTATGTATGGGAGAGAGAGTGTTGCATTAGCAAAGCAAAAGATCACAAGAAAAAGGTCATCTAAAGAAACAAGGCTGACCTCAAAAAAATTGAGAGGTCTCAAGACTATCTCAACCAATGAAGTAGAGTAAGCACCAAATTTAGGACAGCAGTGATTGTCGTTTCTGGCTTATGCACGTCATATCCTAGTATCCTACATCACTACTCTGAAGTTTCATATCGACCTGTCTCATATCTCCTAGGGGAAAACTCCCAAAAAAACGCCAACTATTTAATATTTGCCAGAAAAAAATATAAACTTTTTTCATTGCCAGAAAAATATCGCAGACTATTTTTTAGTTGATAAAAAATATACGAACTACTATTTTTTTCCAATTTATCGTCGTTTCCGTTATGACCGTTAACGGAATTGTGACGGCGTTACTATTTTTAAAACAAATTCCAGAAAAAAACATAAACTTTATAGAATGTTCAAAAATATTATCAATATTTATAATTCATAGAAAGTTTAAAATATTATAAATATTTAAACCCTATAGAAGCTTTAAGTATCATTAGTATTTAACTCTAAAAAGGTTTAAAAATGTGTATAGTAGCCATGGTGGGTCTAGGGACTCATGCCGTGTGGTTATGGGAATTTTTGATGGTGGAAGAGCTAAGACAGGTCTGATCTAGGAAAGAAAGGGGAAGCAGTGAAAGAAAGTGAAAGGAAGATGGAGATAAAGACTGAGGGGAGGAGCTAACTTTTGGAGTTCGCTGATGCAGGGTCTGACATCATTCCGATAAGGTAAAGATACCGACTTGATATCCAACAAGTCAAGAGTCCATAGAAACTGACAAAGCTTCAATAGGAATTAAACTCAAGGATTTGTGTATGTTACTCCCTGACAAAGTAACTGCTCGAAAGTGGTACAATTTATGATAAGGAACATGAATAGTTCTGAGATGAGTTATTGAGGGGATCTTTTGGAAGTCGTAAGGATGTCCGATCGAGCTGAAACTTTTCTGTGGCTGGACCGAATGTGAAATTTGAAGTATTAGATGAATCCACTTTGTTATTGTTGTAAACTATAACAATTATTGAGATTATACTAAACTAACATAAATATAGAATATCATTTAAGAGTGAAAAATTAAAATAAAAATTACAGAATTGAAAAATAATATGAAAACTAAAAAAACATAATTGAAAGGAGATGATAAGATGATTTGTATGTGAGATTTTTTATGGTTTTATAAGATAATTACAAAGTTTTACACTGTAATTTTGAAAAAAAAAAAAGTTTAGGAGGGAGCATATTTGAAAGGAGATATTGGAAAAGAGTTATTACTCAAAAAATCCCAAAAATTAATTTCAAAAATTTGAAAAATAATTTTTTCTCTTTATCAAATGTACATTATCACTAACACCACTATATATAATTATATTTTATATATTTTTTTTCTTTCTTTTTATTTTTTAAGAGCAAAATAAATGATGCTTAAAATAAAATAAAAGAACATTTGTATTAAAATTTTTTTAAAAAATATGTTATAATAATTTTCAAATTATATGTACATAGCTGTTTAAATGATTTTCAAATCTAATTTTTTTATATGACAATTCATACAACCATACTCGCGCATAGCACGAGTTAATAACCTAGTCTATACTAAATAAAAGTAGAAGTTATAACCTTTTTAATGTGTCCACATGGGATTTGAAACAACCAATAGTGATTAGATATGTCACTAATTAATATTTTTTTAAATTTCCAAAATTTTATACATTCAGATTTTCTTAAACGACCAATCGATATAAGACATCTCAGTATTTAACATTTTTGAAATTATATAAAATTTTTATATTAAAAACTTATAAATAAGTGTATGTACAACGTCTCAAATCAGCTATAAAATTTTTAGACAATAGCTGAGAACCACTATAAATAAGACTAATATGCTTTCAATTACGAATAAGAAAGCTTGATTTATCAGGCGTTCAAATTTAAAAAGTTTGAAATATTATATTTAATGAAACTTTAAACGCTCAAAAATATTATAAATATTTAAATTTTATAAATTGTTTAAAGTTTAAAACTCTATCAAAAGTTTAAGTATCATTAATAATTTACTCTAAAAAATTTAAAATGTTATAAATATTTAAACTATAAAATATTATAATTATTTAAACTCTATTAAAATTTAAAAATTTAAGTATTATTAAATATTATATATTTGGTTTTTTATATCTTGAAAATATTTTATTTATCTCTCTTTGTGATTTATATCTCTTATGAGCTGTAAAACATGTTTTTGTGTATGACTTTATAGGTGATTTTATATTGTTTCAGTATTTTTTTTTATTTTTGGGTCTAAGGAAGAAGGATTGACACCGCAATACCTTGATTTGATGTTGTTTGAGTTAATTTTTGAGGTTTTAAGAAAAAGGATCGACGACGAACATATTTTTTATTAGCTATACATTTGTTCATATTACTTTTTCTGCAAGTAATTTACAATTTTGTAGTATTAAATATTTTGGTTCAAGAAGTTTCAATACATGTGGATCTATAACCGAGTAAGTATACAAATGAAAATATCAATAATTGATTGCATGTGGTGACTATGCTGATCCATGAAATTTTGTGAGAAAATAGGCAATGATTTTGATCTTGAAGTTTGATGGGTTAACAAGTTATTTGATAGTATTAAAAAAAGTTTTAAATGATTATTAAGTGGAAGAATGTGAGAAAGCTGACGAGGAAGAAGAAGAAGAAGAGTATAACGAAGAACCGGACGGTAAAAGTAATAATAAAAATTATCATAAAAATTTGACAATATAAATGACAAGAAAGAACATGAAGAGTAAGAAAAAAATGAAAAAGACACGGAAATATAGATGGTGGCGGTCAATTAAATATTAGAAAACAAGATTAATTCATGATTCTAAAAATGTTTTGTTTGTTTGGGCGTCAAAGCAATGGTTTAGTATATGCAAGGTCACCAGTTCGAATGTCCGATCCGCCTCTCCTGGACGTCCAGTTAAATCCATGATTCTTTTGATCAGATTTGATTTTTTTAGCATAACTGATTTTTAAAATTTTATGTATTGGAAATAAAAGTTTGGCCTTAATAATATTTTAATTTTTTTATAAAATAACTAGCGTAGGACCCGCGCGATGTGCGGGTTAAGAGTTTTTAAAATAAAATAAAAATTAACAAAGAATATAAAGTTAGTATTTTTAGTAAGTAAAAACTATCTATAAAAGTAAATAGATACATCGAGGTGTCCAATGTAAATATCTGGTGTAAAAGGTGCGACTCTGCGGTTGAGACTATTAATCACATTTTTTTTGAATGCCCTCACTCGTGGGAAATTTAGGATTTATCTCTAACTCCGGTCTAATCAGAGGGAATTCCTTATGAGTCGGTGTACTCAAATTTAGATTTTGTTTTCTGGAAGGATGTCTCTCAACAGGGTGATCCTGATCAACTTTTTCAATTACCATGATTTGTATGAGCAATCTGGAAGGCCATAAATAATTTTTTTAAGGTTTAGAGATCGAGACGAATGATATAATTGCTCAGGCTTTAGGCGATAAGTTAGCCTAGGAAGAGGCGCTATCTTTTACGGCGGTCATGTCGGCTCCATCTCCGTCCTCGAATGTCCAGGTTTCTTCACCTTGTTGTCAAATTGATGATTATTGGAAAGCAACCAATGAGCATTCATGATTGGGGTGGTGGTGTTGTGTTGGTGAGGAGTGAACCATGTTGTTGGGGGCCAAGTGTGTAAGACGGAGCCCCTCCCCCCTGCATTAAGAGTTAGAAGCGTTGTTGTGGGCCATGGAGCGGATACGTGCTGAGTTACTCACTATGGTGCATTCCCCTGAATATTGGCCATCCTTCTTCAACTTGCTAGATAAGTTTAACTCGCTGGAGTTTTTTCCACTACTCTCCATCTCTTGGATCCCGCATGCGACAAGTTCAAAGGCGGATTGTCTTGCACATGCTTCACATTCTCTTATCTCTAATGTTTCTTTTGTAAACTCTTTCCCTCTGGCTTGGGCAACTAACCGAGAAAATTCCTTTTAATTTATTGTTTGGTAGTAAAGAAAAATAGATACACTTTTAGTTAAAGAAAATAGTCGTAGATGAGTTCAAAAGTATTAAAATTAAATTAAATTTAAAAAAGAATATATATTTAATTCTTTTCGTAAGTAAAAACACTGTATAAAAGTAAAGAGATAAACTTTTAGTTATAGAAAATAGTTGTTTTATTTTGTTTTTGCTATATTACACTCATGTATATCCATTTACAAATCTACTGTCTACATTACCACTAAAAGTTTCTTTGTACACACAAATATATTTTACTGTTAATATATACTCTTTAGTCTTAACTATTACCAACAAATTATCTTTATGAACACATTAAATAACCTATTATATGTCTCTTCACTTTAATCTTACATACTCCTATCATATATATTACAATAGCAGTCTTTTGAATAAATTATTTGATTGGTGAAAAAAATATGAGACGATCTATTTTCTTTTTTTACTTCAACAATCTTCTTCTTTATGTAAAGGTAAGTATTTACATTTTTTTTAGAAACAGTAACTAATTGTATAATTTTCACAATCATTTTTTTATCTTATATAAAAAGTAATATTTTTCTTGTAATACAACAACTAAAAATTAAATTAAGTAAACAATATTATAATTTTGAATTTTACGGTATATATATATATATAATTTATCTTATAATTAGATTTTAAATAAAATTAGATTTTATTTTATCTATTTACTTTTATATAAAACCCTTTTAGGTTAGGTTTTGAATTTTTTACATTTTTATTTTTTAAAAATTTTAATAATGAATTGACATGTGCCAACATCTGAATGATATAATTGACACGTGTCACGATCTTGTTAATAAGTAATTTTGTCATCAAACTTTATATAATAAGATATTTCATAACTGTCATCAATCATATATAATTTTCACCAAAATATATCAAATAAAACTGCGTGTTCAAAACCTAATATTAAATACAAAAGATCTAAAGGTTTTATACTTACAGTAACTTTACAAGTATATAGTTTACGGTCACTTTACAAGTATACAGTTTCTTTTTACAGCCTCTTGAGTATTAAAGTTCATACAAAAAAATATTTGTAAGGAAAAAACTAGAAAATTACGCCAAAGGTCAGTTTAAGTTCTGACTGAAGAAGGTCATCCGGAAATATTTTCTTTGCTAATCTGATCATTAATCATCTCCAAAGGCTTTCATGACTTAATTTTTAAGCATTTATAGAGAAATAAAAAGTTTAAGGTGCCGGACCCAAAATAAAAAGTTTAAGGTACTTGTTCGGATTCTCCACCTTATTATTTTGCCCCAGCCCAAACTACGTAGTTCATGAGACTCATGACACCCTTATGTAAAAAGAGAATACAAGGTAATTAGAATATTTCGTATTTGAGACTATGTCCTTTTTCTTTGTAGATATAATGAAGTTGAAGTAGTTGAAATAAATAATCTAACATAGTAGTACTAACTATACAGGTAGTTTGATAGTTTTACGACAGCTAACTAGAAAAAAAGATGACGGCTAGGGTTTGCGGGGTAGAGAGTCGGGACGAAAATCAAGATGCCAGCATGGAGGAGGTGGGGCGGCCACCAGGGGAGGGTACGGGAGCGGGGTTGTTGTATGTGGAGAAGGTTCGGGGTAGTAACAGTGGTGGTAGGCCGGTTCCGGAACGAGTCTTGGAAGATGAGTTTGTCACTTCGAGGATGAGGTTGGAGTATCCGAATGGGGCCGATGGTGAAGCAGTAGTTACCATCAAACAGGAGGTGTTATCAGCTATGAATGGGTTGTGGAAGCAGTGCATGATCGTGAAAGTGTTGGGGAGGCATATTCTGATTGCGGTGTTGGCGAGGAAGTTGCGTGAGCTATGGAAACCGAAGGGTGGGATGTATGTTGTGGACCTACCGAGACAGTTCTTCATGGTGCGTTTTGATTTGGAGGAGGACTATATGGAGCCATGAAGGTGGTAACAGGCGGACTATGGAGGTTGTTTGGGAGTATTTTGATGACTCCAGCGTGGTCACCGGAGTTTGATCTGATGAAGGATGATATTGTGACCACACGAGTCTGGATCAGGATAGCCAGTCTCCCGCTGAATTTCTATCATCGAACAATCATTCTGGGAGTGGCGGAGGGGATAGGTAAACCGCTCAGGGCTGATCTTACAACAACACAAGTGGAGAGAGCAAGGTTTGCAAGGGTGTGTATTGATGTCAACCTGAACAAACCGCTAAAAGGGTCAGTCATGGTGAATGGAGAGAGATACATGGTGTCATATGAAGGGTTGAGCAACATTTGTCCAACGTGCGGCGTTTACGGCCATACCGCCATTATGTGTCCTCAGAAGTTAGCAGAGAACATGGTTCAAATGCGGGTGCAGAATGAGGAGTCGCGCCTAGGGGGAGAAGGGACATGCAAGGATGGTTTCACGGCGGTCCATCGCCCGGTGAGGAAGGTGTTGACACCGTCGAAAAATGTCGTGTTCGCGACAGGTGGGTCCGGCGTGAATCACGTGGGGAAGGTGGGTGAGATTGCGTCTCGTGCTAATTCTGGGAATATTGCCTTATCCAACAGTTTTGGGGGATTGAATGCGGATTTGGTGTTGGATGGATTGAAGAAAAATACGCAATCAAGAGAGGCAAATAAGGAAAATGAGAATATTGTGAATATCCTCGGTGTAGTTATGGGTGTTGATCAAGGGAAGGAAAGTTTGGGAGTGGGGAAGGAAGCTCGTGTATATGGCGGGAAAAGAGGAGGGGTGAGTAAGAAGCTTAGTGGGCCGAGAAACATGAAAGGTAGTGGGCTGAAAGGTCCAAAATCGAAAGGGAGTACGCCTACAATGGGTTTGGTGTTTGGGCCGTTAGCAGCGGACAAGAGTTAGCAGCCTCGGGGAAACGGCTGCGGATAGAGACAGCAAACGAAGGCAGAGCAGGTGGAGTGTTTTCAGTCGGTCGTTTGGCGGAGGATGGGGAATCACCGCCACCCAAATCTGGAGAGGACATGCGGCTGGTGGTAGTAAAGGATGCTATTGCAGATGTTGGGCAAGATGTAACCTCGAGTGGGGAGGTGAATTTGATGGAACTGGGGATCATGGTGGTGAGCAATGATGGGTTTCCCCGGCTGTTCTACGTTTGATTAAAGAATTAATGTTGGATTGCATGCTATGGAATTGTCAGGGGGGGCGAATAGACCCAACTTTCGTAGATCGTTATGTTACGTGCTGAAGAAGTTTGATATCGATGTACTGGCATTGTTTGAAACTCATGATCAGAAGGAGAGAGCGGAGAGGATATGTCAATGGTTGGGATTTGATGGCTCATTCAGAGTCGATGCGATAGGACAAAGCTGCGGCTTGTGGTTGTTGTGGCGTTCTCAAGTGGGCCAAGTGGAGGTACTTGGTTCGTCGGACCAGTTCATACATGCGAAGGTGGGGGTTGGTATTGATGCGTTTCACTTGGTGGTGGTGTATGCTGCACCAATAGTGAGTAGACGCAATGGTCTATGGGGGAGTTGAGTGATGTGGTATCGGGGATTGAGGGATCCTTAGTGATTGGCGGAGACTTTAATACTATTGTACGTTTGGATGAGCGCACAGGTGGGAATGGGAGGTTATCGACTGACTCGCTGGATTTTGGCGGTTGGATAAATGACCTCGCGTTGATTGATGTGGGATTCAAAGGGCATCCATACACATGGCGTCCAGGACGCACGGAGCGGACATTTATTGCAACACGGTTAGATCGAATTCTGTGTAATCCGTAGGCTTGGTTGCGGTGGCAGGAATCGGTGGTGTCCCATCTTCCGTTCCTTTCATCTGATCATGCTCCTCTATATCTGCAGTTGAGTCCGATATCAGTATGTGACCCGAGGAGGAGGCCATTTTGGTTTGAAACGGCTTGGTTGAGTCATGGGGGGGTTTAAAGATATGCTAACAGCTTCTTAGGATCCGACCATTACCACTCCGGAGGCTCTAGGAGCGTTACAGAAGACGTTGAGAAAATGGAATAGGGAGGTATTTGGGGACATTCATAATCAGAAGGAAAGGTTGTTGGGAGAGGTGAAAGAAGTGCAGGACTTGTTGTCGGTAATACAAACGGATGAACTCCTGGTAAAAGAGGAAGAGTTACTTTGTGGCTTGGAAGTGTTGCTCGAACAGGAGGAGACGTTGTGGTTCCAAAATTCCCGCGAGAAAATGATAGCGTTAGGAGATCGAAATACAACATTTTTCACACCACTACTGTTATAAGGCGAAGGAGGAATAAGGTGGAGATGTTCAAAGATGGGGATGATAGGTTGGTGTCGGAAAAACAAGAGTGAGAGGACTTGGATCTCGGCTATTATAAGCAGTTGTATTCTGTGGAGGATTTGAGAACCTTTCGAAACCATATACGGGAGAGGAGGTTGCAGTGGTGGTGCAGAGTATGGGTTGTTTAAAGCGCCGGGTCCCGATGGATGTAATGCCCCGACCGCCACCTCTCAGTGGGACCCATCTCCAATCTCAGTCTATGGGCCCACCTTCCTTAATGGGCTTCACATCCTCTCAGTAGGCCCGTGAGCCCATCTATATCCGACGGTCGGTTTGCTACGTCCGAGAGGCTTTTAAGACTTGTTATCGCCCCTACAAATCACCACATGATCTTTCCCTGTGTTTTGTCCTCACTCTCACAGTTCCGACAGTCACTTCCCGGAAGGTCACCCATCCTAAGACTACTCCAGCTCAAGCACGCTTAACTCTAGAGTTCTCTTAGGACCCTTGACCGAAAAGATAAGTGCACTTTGGTGACATAGGTGGCCAAATCAATTCTTTTAAACCTCTCCGTAAGTCTCTGAAACCATGTGTCACAATGGGTTTCAACCCGTGTTCTACCAACAATGTTGGGAGGTGGTGGGGAGCTCAGTTAAGCGGTTTGTATTGGGTTTCTTTGAGTCGGGGGTGTTACTGGATGGCACTAATGACACTTTCATTGTTTTTCTGGCTAAAGTGGCCAAACCAGAGAGGATAACGCATTTTAGGCTGGTGAGCTTATGTAATGTTCTCTTCAAAGTAATTACGAAAATGATGGTAATACGGTTGGAGAGTGTGATCTCGAATTTGATCGGACCAGCACAGGTGAGCTTTATTCCAGGTCGTTTGAGTATTGGCAATATAGTGGTGGTACAAGAAGCTTGAGCTGGATTAGTTTCAGGATGGATGACTTATCGGGAAGTGATAGTCGGAACTGTACGAGTGAGGACAAAACACAGAGAAATATCATATGGTGATTTGTAAGGTCGGTAAACAAGTATTTAAAGCCCTTCCAGACTTAACATATCAGTCGTCGGATATGGATGGGCCAGGAGTAGACGTGGAGCCCACTAAGAAAGGTGTGCCCATGGATATGGGCTCACTAAGCAAGGTGGTAATCGGGGTGTTCCAGAGACAAAGGCTACATCATGGTGTGAAAAACACTTACACGAATACATTGGAAAATTTAACATTAGTTACTATCAAAAGATTTTGTAACGTTAAAAAATGGTCTTTAGTTTCATTGGTTGTCGGATCAAACCATTTTGAGATAGCTAAAAGATGTGAACATGTTCTCTCCACACATGATGAGGGCAGAGCCGAAGTTCTCTCTTTGGTGGAGGAGGTTTGACGCAAGGTTATATCCCTAAGGAAGGAAGGTGAAGGAGGTTAGACGCAAGGTTATCTCCCCGAGAGAAGAAGGTGGAGCTAAGGTTCTCTTCATGGTGGAGGAGGTTGGACGCAAGGTTCTCTCCATAATGGAGGAGGGCGACGTCGAGGTTCTCTCCATGGTTGGTTATACACTATTGTGATGATACATCATTGATTAGTATAATATGTTATATATATTTTAATCGAAATATTTTTTTGAGCCAATAATTTTAGTGATTAAAAATACTATGCAAAAGTGAAAGTAAAAAAAATATATAATAGTTGGCTTAATGTGTTTATACATACATTTTTTAGATGCCGGTAAAGAATATATTTGTAATATACAATATATGTAGGTATAAAAAATACGCTTTTAATGGTAACATATATAAAAGATTTGTAAATAGATATTAATCTGTATATTAAAACTTATAAATAATGTACAACAAATTTTAATATATTTTTGTAAAGTTTAATCTAATTTACAAAACTTTAAACCCGCATAACGGACGGGTCCTTATCTAATACAATGTTCGAAAAAGCGTTTTAGGCATCCGCCTCCGCCCGTCTTGGCGCTAGGCGCTATAGCACCGCCTAGATGACCACTTTGACCGCCTAAAATTCTACTATCATTATTTTAGTGTATTTTAAAAATTTTAATTGCACTTATTTAAAATTTAAAAGGTTTATTTCTATAAACATAATTATAAATGTTTATTATGTTATTTAAAATGAATTAAAATAATGTTTTTCTATATTGTTTTGTTTTTTATTTAATATTTTTATTATTCTTATACATATTTTGTATAATTATGTATATAATATCAGATATATATTCGTTTATAGTGTAAACGCTTAAACCGCATAAAACCGCTTTAGACGTTCTAGGCGTTGAATCACCGCCTAGTGAACGCTTAGCGCTTTCATGAAATTGCTAATCAATACAATAAAAAATAGATGTTTTTCTTCCGAGTTTGACACCTCCGCTTCAATATTAAAGCATAGACACTTCAATTAAAATCAATACCCATTTAAAACATTTAGATTAATACACCTGAGATTTATTTTCTTCCACGTCATTTTTTTATTTACTCTCTCTAACTTTAGGAATCATGATCGTTTCGTTGTAAAAAAAAACAGGGGTTGCAAAACGCGAGATCCGATTGGCCGAAATTTTAGACAAAATTTTTTTTTCTTTTTCTTTTTTCTTTCTCTGGTGCTCGAGAGACGGTGATGACGAAAACGAACTTCTGCTGGTACAATTCTTCTTGTTTTCGTTGGTAGATCTTGATGAATTAGTGTTGTTTATATCTGATTAATATTAGGGTTATATGAATTGGGAATTAGAAAATTAGGGTCCTTTGTTGTTTGGATTTTAATCGGAAGAATGGGTTTGACGGTGGTTGGAGTAGGCGCCGTGGTGTTGCTATTGAAGGGTGACGTCAAGCAAACTGCCACCGTCGTAAGGCGTAACGTCAAGCACATCCGTCACTAGCTCGAAGAAGAATCCTCTGCCGCCTCCAAGTCGTAATTCTGCTCTCTCTTGATTCCTTATGATTTCTCCGTGTGTTATGTTTGTTAGTTTGGTGGGGTTTGTGGTTTCGTAAACCGGTGCACTCTCTCATTTTCGATTTTTTGTCGTGAGCTTAGTTGTGTTGGAAAGCTTATGGTATGAATATAATATCAGTTGTTTAAATTTTAGGATCATCTGAGATTTTGTAACTTGAGTAAAACATAAAAAGATTGATTATGATGGCAGTGGTTTGGGTGGGCATAGTTGTGTGATTGAGCAATGTTGGTATTAGTGATAGATCTGTAGCGACACAAGGCAAATTCTCTGTGTGTGTGTGACTGATGAGTTTGATGTGGATATCAGGGCAGCTGAGGCCATAAAACAGAAGGAAATAGAGACAACGGTTCCGAAGAAGGACATTCCAAAAGAGAAGGATTAAGTGTGCCACTATATATTGTGGTTCTTTGGATTGAAGTGGTAGATTTGAAGTTTTTTTTTGAAAGAACTTGACTTAAGTATTATCTTAATTGAATCTAATATGTTTCTGATTTTGGTATTTTGTTTGCATCGACGAAGAGAGTTCCAGGTATGTTGCAGGACAACAGTTGGCTCTTGTTTTAAACTCCCTGCTGGTGCAGAGGTCAAAAAGAACTCTTTGATGCATTTGTCTCTATTTCCTTTAAATGACAGAGAGAGAGATATGATCATAATCATGCATTTTGTTTTGATGTTGCAGGACAACAATTGGCTCTTGCGTTCATTCTGTGTGCTCGCTTCTGGTGCAGAGGTAAAAAGAGCTTTGTCATACTCTCTTTTTTTTTAAATGACAGAGAGAGAAAGAAACTTTAGTGGATTTTATGGCTTGTATGTTTCAGTTAACAATGGGTTGTAGGTTTCTGTTATGTATCTTTGCGTGTATTTCAGGCAGAAAGTGTTGTTTCTGCGATTTATTGTAGTGGTATTGTCTTGGTAGGGCTTCCAATAACGTGAGCTTACAAGAAACAAAACAAGGTTAGTTAATAATACTAACTTATCACTGTGAGATTAATATTTGCTTTGTCTATGTGTGTGAAAGGGTAAGCCCGTCAAAGACGCCAGTAAGGCCACACCGCTCTGATGTAAACTAAAGCTTATCACTATTTGTATAGTGTTTGTTACTGTAGTATCTGGAGTAGGACCTTCACATTGACAGGAATGACTTCTATGGTGGAGAGTCTACTTCACTTTTCGACAATCAGGTTCTACTCTATGATTTTTTTTGAAGATATATGGTCGTTTAAGGGGTTTCCTTATTAGTTTAAGATAAATTGTTTGGAACTTGAAAGTGAATAGTAGAGTAGTGATAAAAATAACTTTAGGAGAAAAGGAAAAATAACTTTCTATCCATCTGGTTTACAAGCTACGGTCTTCTCTCCACAGATAACTTTGATATTTTAGCAGCAATAATGGTAGGGAGAGAGGTACACATAAGAAGACAAATCGTTTCTGTTTGATTTACTTAAATACCCACACAAGTCGAGAAGCTTTTTTCTTTCTTTCTTTGTGTTCGAGAAGCAGAGAGGGTTCCAGAAGCTATAAAGGTTGTTCCTTTTTTTTTTCTCTCTGATTAAGTGAGATTTTAATGTTAAAAGGGTTTCTAGATTCGTTGAATTTTAAAGGGGTTTATGGTTTTAAGGGCTTCTTAGAAGCTTTTAGCTTCATTTTGAGAAACAGTGGTGAGGTTTTGGGGTTTTTGTTTCAAGTTCGAAGCTTTCTTTTTTTAAGGGAATTTTGGGTTTTGAATCTTATCCAGTTTTGATCGAAATCAGTGAGAGTTCTTTGAGTCCTTAATTGTAGTTTCTGTGTACTAAAGTTATTGACATGAAAAGCTTTTATCTTTTGGTTCTTGAACTTATAGTTGATGTAAAGACTCTCTTGCTCTGCTTTTTTTGAGTGTGATTTGTATAGCTTTTTGTGGCAGTAGATTGAATCAAGGAGTTGAAAGTTTTTAAAGATTTTGAAAGTGTTTTAGAGATGGATGAGAGTAATCATAGAGAGGTTCATCAAGCTCACTCCCACCTTTTCTTACAAAAACATATGAGATGGTTGATGATTCTTCATCGGATTCAATCGTCTCGTGGAGTCAGTTGATAATTTTTGATAACAAAAAAACAAAGTCACCATTGAAATTATCAAAAATTTATGAAATTTGATTTCAAGCAGCATAAATTTATGAAACTTAATTTTAAATAACATATATTAAATTATGAAATCGAAAAAAACGAAATACAAAAAAATATAACAAAAATAAAATAAAAATCCAATCCCGCCGCGTAAAAGATGATAAGTAAATAAATTGTGAACGTACTAGCAGAGCCTGATTCAGATCAAGTGAAGTGTTTTGAGACTTTATGTGATGCCTACGATTAAGAAGCTAGAAGAGATTTGTATACGGAATCATATGAACATCAATAGTGATGCTGCGAGAAAGAGTTTTTTTAACCTCATCGAATCTGGTATTAATTTTTTTTTTAAAGTTAAAATTATTTTAGAGTAAAATAAAATAATTTGTAGCTACGTAATCTGGTCTTAGAATTGAAAATTCTGAATAAGATAAATAAAACATAAAATATAATTTAAATTAAACATAGTGCATATAGTCTATGAAACGGTAAATTTCCTTGTATATGAAGCATCCATCGCATACGTCATCGAATTCGCCAACAACACATGTGTTCCCAACTTCAATCTCACTTAAAGAGGAAATCGTAATCACTGTAATTCCTCAAACTCAACTCTAGAATGACTTGACAATAATTAAAATTACACAAAACAGCAAAAAAAATACACAAAAACCCTCCAATTCTCCATTGTTTAAAATATTAACATAAAAAAAAAAACACGCGTAAAATATAACGAGCATACAATAGAAAATATATTTTGATTTTGTTAGTTTTCTTTTTTGATTTAGAAAAATATAAACATGTAAAATTCTGTAAATATAATTAGTCCTATCACTTTTATTAAAAAAATTCATATGTGTCAACATCTAATCAATATATTTGACACATGTCACAATCTTGTTAATGAGTAAATTTGACATCATAATCTCCTTATAATTATTTTTAAAAACTGTTTAATTTTTGTATTTTTGTTATAATTATCTCCTTACATTATTAAAATTGTTTAAAACAATTTTTTTTGTTTTTTTTATCATAATCTTAAATGCTATATTTATTAACTTTTATACATGTCAAAATCTCATATTCATAACTTAACACATGTCAAAATCATAGTAATAGCTAATTTTCAAAATCTAACTTTATATAATATAGTACATATGATATTTTTGGCCAAAAGAATACAAAACAAAGGGTGATGTTAATAACGCTTTGGCTGATGTTAAGCTAGTGGATCCGGTAATACATAGGGTGAGACTTAATAGGCCTAATGTTAGAAAGGGTGTTAGTGGTTCAGGAATAGTTGCTAAAAATGTTGTTAGGACTTTGGCTTCTCCGGGGAAACGGTTATTGGCTAAGGCGTTATCTAAACCTGCAGGTGCAGGAAAAAAACAGAAGAGTCAGGGGAGGCAAGATATTCCCTTGAGAGGTAAACCAGCGGATGGTAGTCGTCAAGTCAAGAAAGGGACGGTGGCTCTCCCGAAACCACCGGCGCACACGTGAAGATCCTGAGTTGGAACTGTCAGGGCATTGGGGTTGATCTGACAGAGAAGTATTTGGGTGATTTATGGAAGCAACATCGACCAGACATTTTATTTTTATCAGAAACTAAGAAATGTTTTTCTTATTTGCAAAAGTTTCAGAATAAGTTTGGTTTTAATAATTTGTATACTGTTGAACCCTGCGGGACAAGTGGTGGTTTAGCATTATTTTACAAAGATGAAATAAAACTCTCAGTTCTTTATGATTGTGATCGCATTATAGATGTACAAGCTTTCTTTGGCCAACAATTAGTTTATATGTCTTTTATTTATGGGGATCCGGTCCCCCAAAATCGAGTAAAAGTATGGGATAAATTATCGGATATCGGGTCTTTCCGTGTTGATCCGTGGTTTATGATTGGTGATTTCAATGAATTGAGTGGTAATCATGAGAAAAGGGGAGGTGCTTTGCGTCCAGCCTCTTCTTTTGTGCCTTTTAATTCCATGATCCGACATTGTGGGATGTTAGAGTTTCCTTGTTATGGTGAGCATTTATCATGGAGGGGTAATCGGTGCAATAACCAGGTTGTTCGGTGCCGGTTAGATCGTGCTTTGGGTAATGAGGACTGGCAAGGTTTTTTCCCGAATTCCAAGGTAGACTATTTGGATATGATTGGTTCTGATCATTGTCCAATTTTGGCAACTTGTCTGAAGACACATATAAAACGGAATCGGCAATTCCGTTTTGACAAATGCTGGTTGGGGAAGGATGGATTATCCGGGGCAGTTGAGTCAGGTTGGAATCGTACTATAAATTTCCGGCCTACGGGCTTTGTGGATAAAATAAAGAATTGCAGGAATTCGATTTCTTGGTGGAGAAAGAATAATGTTTTTTCTGGCCCAAGACTCATTTCGTCCTTAAAGGCGGCGTTACAGGAGGCGAAAATGGATGATTCAATTTCTCAGGAGGAAATTCGAGGTATAGAGAGGAAATTAAAAGAAGCATATCGGGATGAGGAGTTATATTGGCAACAAAAGAGTAGGAAGTTCTGGTTAAGGGTTGGGGATAAGAATACAAAATTTTTCCAAGCTTCTACTAAACAGCGTCGGGTAAGAAATAGGATCATTGGTCTTTTTGATACAGATAATGTATGGAATGAATCGGCTTCAGGTATGGAGAATATTGCTACAAAATATTTTGAGGACCTTTTTAGGAATTCAGATGCTCAAGGTGTGTCAGAGATGTTACAGGAGGTTACCCCTTTAATATCGGATACTATGAATAGAGATCTAATTCGGGATATTTCTGAAGCCGAAGTTCGGAAAGCTCTGTTTGCTATGCACCCGGAGAAGACACCAGGACCTGATGGTATGACGGCCTTGTTTTTTCAACGATTCTGGTCTTCCTTAAAAGGGGATTTAGTGGCTCTAGTCAGAGAGTTTTTCCGTTCAGGACGTTTTGACCCGTGTTTAAATGAGACGAATATTTGTCTTATTCCTAAAGTTGATCGTCCGCAGCGGATGGCGGAGTTTAGGCCGATAAGTCTTTGTAATGTGAGCTATAAAATTATTTCTAAGATCCTGTGTTTTCGGCTTAAGCGGTTTCTCCCATCTTTGGTTTCCGAAACTCAGTCGGCTTTTGTTTCGGGTCGTTTAATAACGGATAATATATTGGTTGCGCAGGAGATGTTTCATGGGTTAAATACTAATAATAGGTGCAAGTCGGAATTTCTGGCTTTCAAAACGGATATGAGTAAGGCTTATGACCGTGTAGAATGGGCTTTTTTAGAGGCAGTCATGGTTAAGTTAGGGTTTGATCGGAATTGGATCTCTTGGATCATGTGGTGTGTATCTTCGGTGTCGTATCAAGTTCTTCTTAATGGTCAACCCCGGGGTTTTATTAAACCACAGCGGGGTCTTCGTCAGGGGGACCCGTTGTCACCGTACTTGTTTATACTCTGTACAGAGGTTCTGATAGCGAATATCAAAAAGGCAGAACGGGAGAAAAAGGTAACGGGTATCACAATCGCCCGGGATAGTCCTACCATTTCGCATTTGTTGTTTGCTGATGACAGTCTTTTCTTCTGTAAAGCAGAGGCGACAGAATGTCAGACGGTCATGGAAATTATCAGGAATTACGGCAAAGCCTCAGGACAAGAGGTTAATTTAGAGAAATCATCTATAATGTTTGGCAAGAAGGTTCCTACTGAGATAAGGGATCAGTTGAAGTCAGTTATTGGTATTACCAAAGAGGGAGGTATGGGATCTTATTTGGGCATTCCTGAAAGCCTCCAGGGTTCAAAAAATAAGGTTTTTGGATATGTCAAGGATCGATTGGATGATCGTGTCAATGGTTGGAATGCAAAGCTTTTATCAAAAGGTGGTAAGGAGATTATGATTAAATCGGTGGCTTTGGCACTTCCCACGCATGTGATGTCCTGCTACAAATTGCCGCAAGAGTTGACATCTAAATTAACGAGTGCTATTTCCACTTTTTGGTGGAAATCCAACGATAAGGCTCATGGTTTACATTGGGTGGCTTGGGATAAACTATGTAAGGATAAGTGTGATGGGGGTCTAGGTTTCAGAGCCTTGGAACAATTTAATGATGCTATGTTAGCAAAACAGTATTGGCGTTTAATTCAACACCCGACGTCATTAATGGCGAGGGTTTTGAAAGGCCGATATTTTAGCAATAAACACCCGCTTATGGCCAAAAAACCTTCTAATCCCTCCTTTGCCTGGAGGAGTATTTTTTCAACGAAAGATTTAGTGGAATATGGAGCGCGATGGGCGGTAGGTTCGGGTAGTTCTATTTCGGTTTGGAGAGATCCATGGATTCCGGATATTAGACCACGTCCTGCCAATGGTCGGGGACGACTCTGGTTACCGAGCTTGATGGTGAACCACTTAATTAATCCTGTCACGAAGGATTGGCACTTGCCTACTCTAGAAGAGTTTCTGGATCCGGGGGATATACCGATTATTCGGCGTATGTCGGTCAGTAAGGTCCAGCAACGGGATCGGTTAGTATGGCATTTTACCAAGTCAGGGAAGTATACGGTTAAATCAGGTTATAGATTAGCCAGAGAACTGATGACGGAAGTCGAATACGGACCAACATGTATGGCCCTCAGGGCCCAGGTGTGGAAGCTGGATGTTCCCCCAAAGGTCCAACATTTTTTCTGGCAGATTGCGTCGGGCATCCTCCCAGTGCTCGAACGACTTGCGTATAGGGGTATCCGGTGTGATACACTCTGCAAACGGTGTGGGGCTGCACCAGAAACTATCAATCATGCTCTCTTTGAGTGCCCTCGCTCGCTCGATGTTTGGGAGTTGTCCCTAGTTTCGTTAGTCCCCGATGGCTTTCCATTTGCTTCAATTTATGCAAATTTAGACTTTATTTTTTGGCGGGCAGCCTCTCAGTCGGGGGATTCGGATGTAGCTAATCGTCTTCCTTGGATACTTTGGACATTATGGAAAGATAGGAATAAAAAAGTTTTTCAGGGGTTACAGGCCGAGCCGACGGAAATTCTACACCAGGCGAATAATGATAAATTACTATGGGAAGAAGCAAAATCCTATTCGGATAGGTATTTGCATACTACGCCTCTGGTGGAGGATAGGGGAGCGTTTCCTCGATGTCAGATTGATGGTTCTTGGAAAGGGTCAGATGCTATGCAGGGTCTAGGATGGTGGTGTTGTAGTGATGATGATGCGACTCTCCTTTTGGGAGCACGGAGTCAGAGATGCGGTCCTACATCCTTACATGCAGAGCTACAAGCCTTGATTTGGGCTATGGAGTCACTCTTGGCGGCTGGAGTTGGATGTCAAAGCTTTGAGACAGACTGTGCAGAATTGGTGGCGATGGTGCAGACGCCTGACGATTGGCCATCTTTTTCGAACCTGTTAGAGGAGTTTCTTGTGCTCAGACCATGCTTTTCCTCGTTCTCCCTGATCAGGATCTCTAGAGAGCTCAATGTAAGGGCAGATTGTCTAGCCCGTTCTTCAAGATTGCTTTCCTCTGAAATTTCCTTTGTAAACTCTTTTCCTCCGGTTTGGGCAACCAATCTTGGAGTTATTTTTTAATTTGATTAATGTTTGGTTGGAAAAAAAAAAAAAAAAAGAATACAAAACAAAAAAAAAGACATTCAAAAAATATTTATCATACCAACAGAATAATAGAAGAGAAATTTTCGTTCGCTGCCAAAGTTATCTTCTGAGGGCAGAAACATCTAATAATAAAATACAATTTTTTTTCTTTTTTCTCTTAACCTCAAACCTAAATTCACAAAACCTCGGCCTCTCTTCACGCCGGGGAGAAAATTATCGAGAATTAAAGGAAAGAAAGCGGATGGCTCCGATCAAATCTGTAGAAGACCATTGTGGCCTTAACCTTGACGAGAGCATGATTGGAAGCGCAAGCAGAAGCAAAAACCGCTAACATACGACGCCGGTGTTTCCGGAAACATACAACAGATCAGGACGGCGAAGATGGGTTCTGCTGAGGATGAATGGAACGGTGCCGGTGCGGCTGGATCTAAACGCGGATCCTACAGTTACAGTGTCGACGAGTACGCGGCGGGGAAAGAGAATTGTAAGGCAGAGAAACCTAAAAATCCACATCCCAAGAAGAAGAAGAAGGAGATTGTGAGGGCAGAAACACCTAACAATCCACAACCCAGGAAGCCACAACCCAGGAAGCCACAACCCAGGAAGCCACAACCCAAGAACAAGAAGGAGGAGATTCTGAGGGCAGAAACACCTATCAATCCACAACCCAACAAGGAGGAAATTGTGAGGGCAGAAACATCTAAAAATCCACAACCCAAGAACAAGAAGAAGAAGAAGAAGAAGAAGATGAAGGAGGAGGAGACTGTGAGGGCAGAAACACCTAAGAAGGAGGAGGAGACTGTGAGAGCAGAAACACCTAAAAATCCACAACCCAAGAAGGAGGCCGAGAAGAAGCCGATAATGTCTTTGTCCGAAGCTATGGCAAAGATAGACCATTCAAGTCTTGCGGCTTTCCTCGCCGTATCATTGGTAAGTGCATCATGCAGCTGATGTAAAATTCAGCTCGATCCTTTTCTTTTAGTTACTTCAAAATCCATATATAACCCCACAAATCAAAATCCTTTTTTTTTTTTTTTTTGTTAAATAGGAATCGTATTCGGATGAGCCAGTGACTCAGCTATTACGATTTATGGATTACATCGGGAGAGAACTTACCGAGGTGCAATTTCCATGGCTGAAGATGTTTCCTTTGGAGGGTACTTGGCCCAAGCTTATCGATGTCATGAATGTGAGCTGTTTCTTCTTTTTTTGGTTCAGATTTTGAAGTCTATGTTAGATTGTTGAAGCTGATTGATATATATAAAACAGGTTCCGTTGTGTGATATTCCTGAACCTATCTCTAACACATCAGTCAGTTGGATCCTTCAAGTTCCAGTTATGACACTCTCTGGCTTTGTAGTGTGGGCGTTTGGTTGTACTATCACTCATTTGGAAGCACAACAAAAAGGTGCCAAATCTGGCAAGATCGGTGAACAACCTACTTCTCCCAAACCTCATGTAAACCTTTCTCTTAATAATTGTCGCTTTCACTTATGTATTATGATGTGGTTGAATTACCTTTGTGTGGCTAACTCCATTATGCTCTCTTTGTTTTTCTTTTCCGGTTAGATGCCAATATTTGTTACATTGGCAATGGTAGTGCATTGGAGACCTACAGCTTTGACTAATGCGCTGTCGACTATTAGGGAGAGGCGTTATTTTCAAGGACAAGACAGGCTTCCGCTTACAGTTTGGATGATGGCTGTGGTTCGTGTTTTCCTTTATGTGAACTTTGGACCAAGAGAGTGTCGAAACTTGTGTCTTTTCTGTGATCTGTTGTGTTATGAAATTCATTTGAACTGTAAAAATGTGGACAGGCCTCCCAGCGTCATTTAAGTGCAGGCTTGTTTTCATGGGCGCGCAACTTGTTACCAGTAGTGGGTAATACGAGCTGCAACCATCAGTCAGCCGATCTTATCCTTCAGTTGGTTGAGTAGTGAGTCGGAAGTTTTCTTTTGATTGATCTCCTTTGCTATATAATATAAACAATCATCTGATCTTTTTCTAATGCAATTTCCTTTATTCAGTATTGTGGCGCATCCAATGGCTTGGACGATACGTAGGAATCAAGCTGATAGGTTGCATGAGCGAGTGATTCCGCCTCCTTCATTTGAGATCTTGCTGCGGCTTACATTCCCTGCTTCATCTGCAAGAGTAAAAGTAAGTTAGTAATCTTTGGAATTCATATAACCAAACCTTGATGCTTTTGTCGATTCTGATCACAAGCATGGTCTCTGTACGCACACAGGCTACAGAGAGGTTTGAGGCAGTTTATCCCTCGCTGAAAGAAGTGGCTCTTACCAGTGCACCAGGAAGCAAGGCAATGGAACCAGTCATTCAACAGATATTCTCTTTGTCTTCGAAACTTGCTGGAGAAGGTATACATATACTAGCTAGTAACAAAAACTTTTGAATCCTTGACAGTTCTAATGTGTTACTGTTGTGTCACAGGAAATCCTGCTTTAGCCAAGGAAGCTACAGCGATAGCTATCTGGTGTGTGACCGAAAACGTTGATTGCTGCAAGCACTGGGACAGTCTCTATACGAAGAATATAGAAGCTAGTGTTGCTCTTCTTAAAAAGGCTGTGGACGAATGGAAGGATCATTCCCTCAAACTATTATCAGCGAGAAATATTTTCACTCTCGCTGAAACTATGAAGAGCTTCAGGCTGAAAGTTAATACCTCTTACTCTTCTAAGCTTTAAACTAATTTCATCTTTTACCTCAGTTGTAATTTCATCTCTGACTTAAAGCTGTTGTGATATTTTTTTAAGAACGAAAAAGCCATCACTGAAGGAGGAGCGAATGCTTCTCTTTACAAAGAAGCTGACAAGTCCTGCAAATTTATCTCGCGGAGAATCTCCCATGTATGGTTCAAACATTACTGCCTCGAAGCGTTTGCTGTGGTTGTAGCTGTAGCTGCCGTAGTAGCGTTTGCTGTAGTTGTAGCTGCTGCAGTTTTTCTATTTTTCCACCCGGAGCTTAGGGACCTCTGGTGAACTCATTGGATCTGCAGCTATACGTCAATGCAATCACCACAGCATTAAACAACTAAGAGAGAAACATCTGATACTCGGCTTTTTTGTGATTGTCTATATAAGTTGTTTTAACATCTTTCTAAAAACAAAATATTTAAAAGTAGTTTGCCTTTTGATTTCGATGAACTGAGATCCTACGATATAGTAATTTTCACGACCCGGTTCGAGATGTAATGAAGGATGGTTTTTAAGACAACTTCTTGTTGATCATGTTAATGATTTATAGTGGTTCACCTTCAACGGGAGAGCTTATTCTACTTTTTGCTACTGTATAATTCACTAAAAATCAAAGATATTTGCGACCTACAAGTTCTCTCAATCTCTCAAAGATAATCATAAGAAACAGTTACAAATAATTCATCTAAAAGTAAAACACAAGACGTGATGCTTTGTACATTGCCTGGTTTGCTTATATTGTTTGTTGATTGTGGCATGTAGAGATTTTATTGCTTGTGTGTATAGCTCAGTAGATGGGAGTATTGATTCACTAAGTGTGTATCAAATACTCATGCATCTCAATATGTGTTTGTGGTACAGGTAAAAGCAAAGTGTGATCGTGGAATCAAGACAATGAAGAAGAGGATGTTTTAGGGACTCGATTGGTTGTTGTCTGGCTTGCTAGGTTGCTAGAGTTGGGTCATTAGAACATTGCTAGGTTGCTGGTTCTATGTTTCCTGTTGTTTGATTATTGGAATTGTTATACTTTGAGTATTGGTTATTTAACTATTGGATATCCATTGGTTTAATGTTATGGTTTATGTTATCGGCTGTTGTATGTATTTGTGGTTAGGTGGCTAGTGGATATAAGACCACTAGTTGTAGATTATTTATTACTATTTATTTATTTTTTTTTAAACGGGTCGGGTCGTTTCATACAATATGGTTAAATGTCAGATGGTCTAATAATGGTCTTCGTATGATCGATACTACACCGATGTTTTAGATTATCTTGAATCTCTTTTGGTGAAGTTCACAAATTATTTAGAGTCATAGGTTCGTAATACCAATGAAACACTTGATATGTAGCATATCTCTCATGTAATAATGTAGTTGTTGACTTGTTATTGCATGTCTAACATCTTACTTGTTTACCATTATGCTCATATGAACTAATATTATTGAATTTTTGATATCTTCACCATATGAAATGTCCATCATATCAATCTTTATAAATCAAACCCCCTTAATATCACATGGTGTAACCTATCATTTTCTCATTGTTTTTATTTACCCTCAATACGTTTTCGGACATTTAGCATCTGATTTTATGATTTGTCTTGATGCTCTGATCTTCTTTCTCGCTGCCCATAAGCAATTACTTTCATCATCACTTACATAATGTATAACCAACTTATTTTCACCTTTTAGAAATTATATATTTCCCAACAACAAAAAACAAAAACAATAACCTACATATTACTTTAATGGACTGGCCATGGCGAGAAGCCGAGAATATCAGATCTCTTCCCACATATATTTTGATTTTCTGATTTGTCTCTAGTCTTCCTTGTCGCTGATGCCCATTCATAATCACTTATTCACTTACATATAATCTATAACAAACTTATTTTCACCTTTTAGAAATTGTACGTTTTCTAACTTGAGTCAATTGCAAAACTAATCACCTTTTTTCTCTCTCTAACATTTGCTATTTTCTCCTAATTAAATTTTTATGTGTTCATTGTACTCACAAAAATGCCATTATTTCTGATTTATTTGATTTTCTTACGAAAATATTTATTACATCCATATCCTCATTTTTTTCTTTTATTTACGGTTGTGCCACCACCATCAATTTTCTAACAACCATGAACAACCAAATTTGAAGCTCTTAATGCTTCAACAACCCGAATTTGTGAGCTTAAATAACACTCAATGCTATGAGAACTTCATTTTCTTCCATCTCCTCTCCATTTTAATCCAAGAAAATTTGCAAATGCGTTCATCTTGTTATATGTCGTGATTCTTGGATAGTGATTAAATTGGTGATGGTTTTCTTCCGTGGTGACTAAAGACGACGTCCTCGGTGCTTGACATTGCGAAACAACCACCGATAAGATTATTTTCCGGTAGATTTCATGATTTTCCTTGATATTTTTGCGAAATTAGACTTCATTTGTTAGTCTAACCGTCATAATATCATGTAAAGTCTACTATGTGGTCAGTTTTGCAATAAAAAATTTATAGAGTTTTGAGCCGGTAGACTGAAATTTCAGTCTCCTTAATTTCATTTGAAAACAAAAAAATATGGTTTAGACTGCATTATAATCTTTCCGTCGGATACTTCGTTTGCAGTCTACTAAGGTGTATTTTTGCATTGTGCATGAGCTTGCATGAGTGTGGACTTGTGCATGTCCTTGCATGAGCTTGACCTTGTGCATGCTCTTGCATGTTTTTCACCTCTCTCTTCTGCTCCTTCGTCCCCCCCCCTTCTCTATTTAAACACCATGTATTTCTCTTTTGCAAACCATCAAACATTTTAATCAAAAACCTTCTTTTTACTTGTTTGATCTGAGAAGTGTGTAGTATCTTCTCAACTTGTTTACTTCTTAGTGTGTCATATCTAAGTTGTAAACAAACAGTGCCCCGCTGGAGACAATTTCTCACTTGTTTTTTGACTGTGGATACACTTCACGTGTTTGGCAGGCTATGACTCGTTCCCTCTGCCCTCAATTTTACTCAACTCAACTCTCGCAGCTCTTGATCCTCCTCTCGGGTACGAATGTTAAGGGCACTGTTTGTTTTCTCTTACGCCTTGCTTTTCAAGCCACAGTCCATACCATTTGGTTGGAGCGGAACCGTCGACGACATGGAGGCAATCCTAGTACATCAGCTCAGCTCATTCAGTTCCTTGATCGATTGATCAGAAACAAGCTTCTTGCCTTGCATACCACGAAGTTTGCGGACGGGCTTCAACTCTGGCTTGCTTCTCATTCTTGGTCTGATATCTCTCAACTCTTTTATACCTTTTTGATTAAAGTCTAAAACAAGAATGCATTTATTGTAAAAAGGACTTTTTTGGGTTTGAATATATTTTTACATTCATTCAAAAAAAAAAGAACCACAGCAGTAGCTTTGTACGATGATTTTTTTTAGACTTATCAGAATACCAACGAGATGGCGGTTCAAATGTCAAAGAGAATATGCAATATCTTAATGATTATAACGTTATGTACGATGATGTTTTCAGCACAAGTCGCTCATTCGAACAAGAGAGCGCTGGATGTATGTCTTAGAAACTGTGTTACTAACGTGTGCATGAAGACCGGCAAAAAAGCAACTCCAGCCAAATGTTCTGACGCTTGCAAGCAAGTTTGTGATGGAAACCCATACAATAGTGGGGAATACTTCGTCCCTGGAGATAAAAGTCCTGTGAAAAGGTTTTGCGAACAATTTCCCTGGATATGTTAGTAAAATGGTAAGTACCAAATTAAACATACAAAAAAAGTTGTTCCCTCATTTAATCTATAAACTATGTATTTTTATTTTTATATCATATTCAAAAAACAAAAAGTTGTCTTATTTTATTCATAAAGAAAAAAAACATGTATCAATTTTTATATAATAATAAAAATATAATTACTTAAAGTTAAATCATATGCTTATGGGCTTTGAATGGAATGGGCCGAATTCGTCTAATGAAGTCCCAAAAAGCTTGTTCTGCTTCTTCTATTCTTGGTTTTCTTTGAAGCTTCGTGAATCGTGAGCTCAGTTTCTTCCTTTGATATTGTTGCAAGTTGGTTACGGGAGTCGTTAAGACAACTTATATCAGATGTTTCTCTCTTAGTTTCTTCCTTCGTGAAACATGATCAACAAGAAGTTGTCTTAAAAACCATCCTTTATTACATCTCGAACCGGGTCGTGAAAATTACTATATCGTAGGATCTCAGTTCATCGAAATCAAAAGGCAAACTACTTTTAAATATTTTGTTTTTAGAAAGATGTTAAGACAACTTATATCAGATGTTTCTCTCTTACTTGTTTAATGCTGTGGTGATTGCATTGACGTATAGCTGCAGATCCAATGAGTTCACCAGAGGTCCCTAAGCTCCGGGTAGATAAATAGAACAATTGCAGCAAAGGTTGCTACTCCAGCAGCAGCTACAGCTGCAGCAGTGGCTAGTCCTGCAGCTACAGCTAGAACCACAGCAGTAGCTTTGAAGCAGTAATGTCTGAACCATACATGGGAGATTCTCCGCGAGATAAATTTGCAGGACTTGTCAGCTTCTTTGTAAAGAGAAGCATTGGCTCCTCCTTCAGTGATGGCTTTTTCGTTCTTAAAAAAATATCACAACAGCTTTAAGTCAGAGATGAAATTACAACTGAGGTAAAAAGGTGAAATTAGTTTAAAGCTTAGAAGAGTAAGAGGTATTAACTTTTAGCCTGAAGCTCTTCGTAGTTTCAGTGACAGTGAAAAAATTTCTCGCTGATGAGAATAGTTTGAGGGAATGATCCTTCCATTCGTCGACAAGCTTTTTAAGAAGAGCAACACTAGCTTCTATATTCTTCGTATAGAGACTGTCCCAGTGCTTGCAGCAATCAACGTTTTCGGTGACACACCATATAGCTATTGCTGTAGCTTCCTTGGCTAAAGCAGGATTTCCTGTGACACAACAGTAACACATTAGAACTGTCAAGGATTCAAAAGTTTTTGTTACTAGCTAGTATATGTATACCTTCTCCAGCAAGTTTCAAAGACAAAGAGAATATCTGTTGAATGACTGGTTCCATTGCCTTGCTTCCTGGTGCACCGGTAAGAGCCACTTCTTTCAGCGAGGGATAAACTGCCTCAAACCTCTCTGTAGCCTGTGTGCGTACAGAGACCATGCTTGTGATCAGAATCGACAAAAGCATCAAGGTTTGTGTTGTTATGAATTCCAAAGATTACTAACTTACTTTTACTCTTGCAGATGAAGCAGGGAATGTAAGCCGCAGTAAGATCTCAAATGAAGGAGGCGGAATCATTCGCTGATGCACAATAGCAGCTTGGTTCCTACGCATCGTCCAAGCCATTGGATCCGCAACAATTCTGATAAAGAAAATTGCATTAAACAAAGATGAGATGATTGTTTATATTATATAGCAAAGGAGATCAATCAAAAGAAAACTTCCGACTCACTCCTCAACCAACTGCAGGATAAGATCCGTTGACTGAGGGTTGCAGCTCGTATTACCCACTACTGGTAACAAGTTGTGCGCCCATGAATACAACCCTGCACCTAAATTATGCTGGGAGGCCTGTCCACAGTTTTACAGTTCAAATGAATTTCATAATACAACAGATCACAGAAAACACACAAGTTTCGACACTCTCTTGGTCCAAAGTTCACATAAAGGAAAACACGAACCACAGCCATCATCCAAACTGTAAGCGGAAGCCTGTCCTGTCCTTGAAAATAACGCCTCCCCCTAATAGTCGGCAGTGCATAAGTCAAAGCTTCAGGTCTCCAATGCACTACCATTGCCAATGTAACAAATATTGGCATCTAATCGGAAAAGAAAAACAAAGAGAACAATAATGGAGTTAGTCAAACAAAGGTAATTCAACCACATCATAATACATAAGTGAAAGCGACAATTGTTAAGAGAAAGGTATTGCAAAAGTTTACATGAGGTTTGGGAGAAGTAGGTTGTTCACCGATCTTGCCAGATTTGGCACCTTTTTGTTGTGCTTCCAAATGAGTGATAGTACAACCAAACGCCCACACCACAAAGCCAGAGAGTGCCATAACTGGAACTTGAAGGATCCAACTGACTGATGTGTTAGAGATAGGTTCAGGAATATCACACAACGGAACCTGTTTTATAGATATATAAAAAAAGAGTTTATAATCAATCAGCTTCAACAATCTAACATAGACTTCAAAATCTGAACCAAAAAAAGAAGAAACAGCTCACATTCATGACATCGATAAGCTTGGGCCAAGTACCCTCAAAAGGAAACATCTCCAGCCATGGAAATTGCACCTCGGTAAGTTGTCTCCCGATGTAATTCATAAATCGTAATAGCTGAGTCACTGGCTCATCCGAATATGATTCCTATTTAACAAAAAAAACAAAAATATATGAATTTTGATTTGTGGGGTTATGGATTTTAAGTAACTAAAACAAAAGGATCGAGCTGAATTTTACATCAGCTCATGATGTACTTACCAATGATACGGCGAGGAAAGCCGCAAGACTTGAATGGTCGATCTTTGCCATAGCTTCGGACAAAGACACTATCGGTTTCTTCTCGGCCTCCTTCTTGGGTTGTGGATTGTTAGGTGTTTCTGCCCTCACAATCTCCTCCTTCTTGGGTTGTGGATTGTTAGGTGTTTCTGCCCTCACAGTCTCCTCCTTCTTCTTCTTGTTCTTGGGTTGTGGATTTTTAGGGGTTTCTACCCTCAGAATCTCCTCCTTGTTGGGTTGTGGATTTTTAGGTGTTTCTGCCCTCAGAATCTCCTTTACATCAGCAGAAACCATCTTATTTGCTGTCAGGATCCGTCGTTCATTCCTGCCGGAAACTTTTTTCTTCCGGGACACGACTTTCGTCCAACCATGGTCTTCGTCGTCGTCAACGTGGGAGTTGCATGGTAATTGATCCATACTTTTTTGACTTCCACTCAGATTATTCGGATTTTTTTTCTTGGGAATTCGTTCGGCTTTTAGGTTTTTAACCTATAAAAACCATACCAAGATACTTTTATTTGAGAACTTTATGTTAAATTTTTATGTTTTGTTTAAAAGAAAATTAATCATATCAAATTATATCTTAATACAAAATCAACTGTATTAAGTGGTTATATTTTTTATACATATAACAAAATCTTAAGTGGTGAAAAAAAAAAGGAAATAACAAATATTATGGTACGCGTGTATGATATAAGTGAAGGTTTTTTTTTTTTGGTCGGAATATAAGTGAAGGTTAGTTGCTTTCTTGTGAAGCAATTTTGAACATTGAATATCTTCTCAAGTCCTTGATCCTTGATGCCTCTCTTAGTGCCTCTGCTTCACCTTGTACTTACACTATTGCATTTTACCTGTTGAGAATTACTATTATTGTAAAATGTGTTGTCTATGAACTAAGTTAAGGTTGTAATAGGTTGCCCTTAATTACCTGCATTGCCAAACTGGTGAATTAGGGTGATGATAGAATTTTTTTGTTTCATGGGGCCTTAAATTCTGACAGAGTGACATGTCTAGATGTTAAAATATTTATCCACTGTTGCGCTTGCCACTCAGTTCTATTTGAACTTATCTTATGGCAATTCAAAGGCATGAGTCATCAGAATTCTAAGACTGTAACTACGAACGTATTTACAGAATGAAAGAATTACCGATTACAACTCCTTAATAGCCACAAAGAGTTTCGGAAACGATTTCACTGAATATGTTGGAACTTTGGAAACTCTTGGTTGTATTGAACACAGGAGATAGTTTTGTTAGTCAGCTTCAGAACAGAGGTTTCATATATACGGTCTTGCCTTGGAAGCATTAGTAATATCTCCTAGCTACCAGATTATGGTCATTGCTATGAGAGTACATATTTTGGAAGTTTAGAGTAGTGACCTCAATATTTTGGTCATTTCTATTTGTGACCTCAATATTTTCTTTGCTTTTAAGCCCAAAAATGCCTTCCAGGAAATATGAGACAGGTCGATATGAAACTTTAGAGTAGTGATGTAGAATATGACATCAGCGCATAAGCTAAGTTTGGTGTTTGCTCTACTTTAGTGGTTGAGATAATCTTGAGACCTCTGAATTTTTGAGGTCAGCCTTGTTACTTTAGATGACCTTTTTCTTGTGATCTTTTGCTTTGCTAATGCAAACACTCTCTCACATACATACTGCTTGCCCTGGTTTAGTGAGTGTGAGTTTCCAATATAAAAATCTATCTCCCAGTATCGTTTAGTGGTCTTTCTTGTACAGTTGAATGACAGACACTGAGTTCTCTTTCAATGTAAGTATGTAACTAATGTATTGTTTGCAACTTGTATAACAGAATAATACAATTTATGTGTACTGTATTTTTTTTTTTACTCTTTGTATTCTATAAAAAAAATGGAGGAATCCATTGCTATTACTCAATAACTTCATCATAGAAGACAGTTGCGGAAGAATCGAATTTCCTGTTGTGCAATGAAAAGGGAAGGTGTTAAATAAATTAAGAAACTGCATTTCGGGAATAATTAGCAAAGGATGTAATGTATACCTTAAGAGCAAATGTGATGTCTGCTTCATCTACTCTGAGGCTCACTCTCCTTAGCTTATCGTCCCGAGCTTGACTAAGTTTTAGTATCCCCTATGTCAATCCAAAAATGACATTTTCAATCAAATGTCTCTTTCAAGATTTACATAAACCATACACAAACATGAGAGTTATTACTCTTATAGGAGTTAGTACCTGGTCATTTAGCACTGTACACATGTTTGTGAACTCTGTAATTCCAGCTGGCGTTATCGTCGAAGATTTACAGATTTCCAAGTATAGCTTATTTAACTGCATCAAAGTGTGAAAATTCACATATATGAATATTATGTACAAAGCCTTAAGTTACAAGTTCATGAAGCTATGTTTGGGACTTTGTGTATTGTTCTTTCAATCAAGATTTTTACCTCTGCAATGGTTCTATCTTTTTTGCTTCCTCTAAAGGCCTTTGCAGCAGAACAGACTATGATCTGCAAGTTTTCAGTATAAGCATGTGAATTTCAGATTTTATCGTGTTATCCACCAAGTCATAGAACCAGATACACGCCAACATTGTGCGTTATGATAGTTGTTCTCTTAGTTAAGGTTAGTACATATTCTCAAACTACATTAACAATACTTTAGATCACACTGGAAAACAAAACTACAGAATTGTATATTCCTATGCAAAGCATGTTGTTATATTTTTTTTTTTTAACTTATGAACACGAAGTACAAGATATCAACTAATCTGTGTGTTGATGTGTGACTTACTTGCTGGTGTTGAGGAAGGGACTGAATGGTGTCGACTACTGGAGATTTAAACGTCTTGGACAATGCAGCTAACATATGATCCATCTTCACCTATAGATTCGATGATAACAATTATGGAATAAGACAACGGTTTCTATGGATCCTGGATATTTTCATCGTCAGTAAGTGAACTGAGTAAAGTAGAGATAAAAATACTAACCATTTGACACTCTGGAACTGGACCTTGTGGTTCTTGATCTATTGATCCTCTAGCTTCTATTTCTAAGATTTCTAGGGCGTTCCTGAAATCAAATCAATGTGAGTAAATACGGACTGTCATCTTTAATGTTCTAATTTCAGGACTAAAGTTACAATAGAAACAAAATTCGTAAGAGAACTAACCGGCAAACACATAGAGCCTTTCTCATGTCTCCTGATGCAGCTGATACTTTCTGGGACAATGCAAACATTATGAATATTAATTAAGAATCTAAAAAAGAAAACAAGGTTGAGAGAAAAAAAAATGACATATATTCTTCTTACTCTTGCACAAATTTCCAAGGCATTTGATTGAAATGCAACATATGGAAGTGCCTGTTACAACAGTGAAGGTAATCATTTAAGATGAACATAGAAAGTAGTATGAGTTTGGATTAGATATATACTAATATACAGTTTCAATCTCCATAATTCCTTGAATACCAACTGCTTTGAAACAGAAAAAATGGCATTGGCAATAGATTTATCCTGATATACTTAATCAGACATTCCTCTCTCATCAAATATCACAAAATTACGGTAGACTTACCACAAGCCTTTCCTGCAGTATCCTAAGGATCTGCTCCTTAGAATAGGCACGGAAAGTGACAACCAAAGGTTTGCCTGCATTAATTGGAACAATAAGTTAAAAGGAGTATACTCAACTTTTATTCTTCATCAAAGCTTAGGGACATATGGTGAAGTATGAAGAATGTTCAAATGGCACACAATTATGGAGAAATTCTTACAATTAAGAGACTTCAATTTTGGAAGGAAACGATCTGCAAGGTCTATTGCATTTGCTACACCTGGAGGACAAATACGAAATTAAAACTTCATTTGTATGAGCAGAGGAAACAGATAAAAAAAATATGAACATTGATAACGCAAGACAGTTTTACCTATAAGTATACACCTTGAAAAAGGCAAAGTTGTGAGCATAAAAAGCTCATGAAGGACACCTCGATCTCTTGTGATCAAGTAATCCATCTCATCTGCAATTATAAGCCTGCAGACAAAGTTTGAATGAGATACAGCGCAACAAATTATATCTACCAAGTCAACATATGACAGACCAAGAAGAAAACAAAAACCTACATCATCTTTGAGCTGGATTGTTGTTGCTTTTGAGAAAACAAGCTCTGAAGTTGTTGTAGAGGTGGAGATGAACCATTAGCTTCCCTCCCGGACTCATTTTTACCAAGTATCTAAAAACAAAATAACTCAATTACCAACTATATTGAAATGAGACCAAGAAAACTTCGAGGTGTTTCTATTGCAGAAGGTCTTACCTTGGAGAAAATATCTGTTGATTTTGTCAATGACGTGCAATTAACAGACACTGTTTCTAGACAAGGCACCCCTGTCTGTAAGAATTCAAGAAGGATCAGTCTTTCTATTGGATAAAATCCGCACTAATCACAGGTTCTGAGACAGACACACAAGATTGATTACCTGTTTCGCCCAGTCTTCAGCTTGTTGTCTTACTTTCTCCATGGATAGTGACTTCCCAGTTCCAGGACAGCCACATATATACAAACTCCCAGCCTTGTTCTGTTCCATACAACCTTTAACAAACTCGAAAACCCGTCTCTGCTCATCCTCACGGCAAACAACAGTTGACGGTGCCTTAGACACATGCAATGCCTCCTTCACAGCTTTCATTTGTTCCTCATCTGAACCCAGTCAAATTATACAATCAAACTCACTGAGAGCCTTAAAAAATCAATACAACACTAATGAATGAAATCATGAACACTTTGATTCAACATCTAGGGTTCATATATAAATACCTCTAGGGTTCCACTTTGATTCAACATCTAAACAAACATCTAAGTTCTTCACTACTGATATCACTGGACTTGCCAAATTCCCATTAGAATCTTCCTTAATCTCCTGCAATCGATCCAACATTTTATAAATCATTACAGAATCAGATTTTTAACTAAATACCAAAATCAATCAAGAACTACAAATTCGAATCGATCGATTCTCACTAAAAGAACAAAGGAGCTTACCTCATCAGACGTCTTAGGGATTGAAACAGCACACCGTCGGGGAGATTTCCATTTCATCGGCGTGGAAATCGAATTCACAGGCGTCGATGATGAAACCTCCGCAGCGGAATCGGATCTCAACTTGCGTTTCCGACAAGTATTGACTTCGGCGGATCTAAGACCTCCGGTAACCTCCAATCTGGAGCCGACGACATGCTTCTGAGGGGATGAACTAGGTCCAGCGATGGCAGGCATTGTAGGTTAATAATATCAGAGGATGACGGAGATTGAGATCGAGATTGAGATCCAATGTAGCCGAAGTGAAGAATCAATCTCATGGTCGATGCTGCTGGGTTTTATCAGGAAATGGGATAACAAAAAAATTAAAGGAAAAAAAAAAATAAACAAGAGAGGGAAAAATGGTAGTAGCGGGAAAACGCAATACAACAAGATTTATTTCGCCGCCCGGTTTTGTTCGGCTACCGTTTTAAACCATCGGCTTCGCGGCAATTTTATTGGGTTTAAACCATTATGGTCTTCATATAAGTCCTTTAAGGGCCCATATTAGAACTTCTGAATAAACCACGTTACCATGCTATTGGTTTCAATGGTTTGTATACTTATCGCTTTAATTACTTCTTGAAAACTTTTTTACTATAACCAAGTTGCTAGACTTAGTTTTTCACATTTTACGTTTGTAATGAGAAAAATAAGTGTAGCTACTATATATTGTTTACTCACCCTAACCACTTGATATATCAGAAATAACATAATGACGACAACAACAACAAAAAAAAGAATCAGAATAGAAGATAGAAAAGCAAAGTGGTCGGTGTGTCAATCAGTCAATGCACTTATATTTATTTTTTTTCTCATATATAATCATTGAAGTCTGAGATATCAACATATAGTGGAGATATTTTTTCATATCTGGTTCATAAAAGGTTTTATGGAAGAAGGATATCCACATTAAATGAGAAATCGATGGTTTATATCATCTGATATGTACCCAAATTATCAAAGGCATTGATAGGTATATAAGAAAGATATATATCCACATAAAATCGATGATATATCATATGATATGTAGCCAAATAAAAAATCAATGCATGGATATATATATATATATATATATATATATATATATATATTTAAGAAGGATACATATCCACATAAAACGATACTATATAAATATATATGTAGCCAAAACCTCAATGCATTGATATATACAAACAAATAAAAAAAATATCAATGTATATAAGATAGGAAAATTTTGATCTAGGAAATGAATCGAAGGAGGTTGGTTGAATAAATATATCAATGTATATAAATATATATGAACCTGAAACATATAGATCATTAAAGCATTGTAAGATCATATTTACGTGTCTACGAGAGTAAGATACGCAACTTGGAGACATTTTTGGACAACTTTTTCTCTTTTAATCAGTAAAAGGAAAATCATTAATATTGAAGTTTATCAAGCTGAGCTAAATGTAAAGCCTCTAGGTATTTGTTATGGCGTTTTAATGGAAATACTTTATGACATAGTATGTCTCCATTAACAATATCGGGAACTTAGCAGCAAAGAACTGGTCTAACCCTTCAAAATTGCAAGGTCAGTGTCATGGTATTGAAATAGGTCACTAGCTTCTTGTAAGAAAGTAAGTCTTATCTCAGATTCCCAAAACATTGGATGGAGCAGAGCTTCTGATGCACTTCAACCAAAAAAATATTCCCTTGCATTTAGACATTTATGAATCTATATTATTATTTTTGTAGTACATTTTGTGTTACCATTGAAGTTTTGGTTATTTAATTTGTTTTATTTACAACATTAACCCCTAACTATTTTCTTAAAATAACAATTCCTGAAAACTCATTTAATAGAACTAAAATTGACCTTATTTGATACGTTTATTGTCATACAAAGCTTGACAAAATCTATACATGTCGATTGTTCCAAAAACAACTCTACGCATTCAATTTTTAATCCCTTAAAAATTTTAAAATCTATTTTAATAGATCTGTAGAGACTGTAGGATCTCTTCAATTTAAATGACACAACCGAATTTATATATACATTTTTGAATTATATTTTGGGTTTTACTCTTAAAATTATCCATATTTTCATAGTTAATCCTTACAATTTTGTCAAAATAGCAATAACTAAATTATTCTTAAAATCGCGAAAAAAAATATTTCTAACATCTATATTATTATTTTTGAAGTACATTTTGTGTTATGCCCTTAAAGTTTTGATTATTTAATTTATTTTATTTACAACATTAACTCCTAAGTATTTTCCTAAAATTACAATTCATGGAAACTCATTTAATGGCACTATATTAATCGAACAAATTTATTTACACTTATTGCCATAATAAGCTTGACACCATCTATATTTTCTGATATTTCCAAACACAACTCTACGCATTAATTTTTTAATCCCATAAAATTTTCCAAACCTATTTTAATAGATCTTTAGAGACTGTATGATCTCTTAAATTTAAATGACACAGCCGAGTTTGAGTAACAAATGATTACAATCGCAATAATTATTATAACGTTAATAAAGTTTATAAAAACAAGAATCCAACTTTTATAAACTCAATAATCGGGTATATTTAACTTTAGCATCAAGAAAAGCATTTAATATAGTATATACCGTGTTAAGAAACTGAATATTATTCTGCAATATTGTTATCAACTCAAATAGGAAAACACTAAAATCTCTCTTTTATTGCTATGGATCGTAAACTCCTTGCTCATCAAGCATTTTCCATGTATAAATATCAACTTCACAAACAAAACACAACACACAACCAAAACTAGGGATCTCAAAATGGGTAACCCGACCCGACCCGACTCGACCCGACCCATACTCACATGGGTTAGAGACTTTCGTGGGCGGGTTAAACCCGACCCATTTATTATAATGGGTTGAATTTATATACCCATACCCAATAATATAAAACCCAATGGCTAAATGGGTTATATGGGTTACCCATATATAAATAAAATAATTAATATTAAATCCATAACTTATTATATAAAATAAATTATAAAACCAACCAAAGTTTTCAAGTTTAGGAAAATAATATCTAGATATTAAAATAGAAAGAACATCCTAAAATCCTAAAGCCAAAAATCTATTAAACCAAAATAAAAAGTCATTCTTAATTTAAAATAAAAACTATTCTTAATTTAAAATTAAAAAAACACTTGAATCTTCTGTAAATGATCCAGTCAGATTCTTTAACTTCATAGTCATCATTCTTCATAATATATATTTTTTTTCATTCTTCATATACATAATATATATATATATATATATTATATTATATTATATATATATTATTATTATTTTTTTCGATTAACCTATGGGTAATCCATAACCCTAATGGGTTTATCCCGTTAAACCCACGAACCCATTGGACGAACCCATCAAAACCCATTTATTTATATGGGTATAAAAACTTAACCCATACCCGTTAAAATAATAGACAAACAGGGTAAACCCATGGGTTTTTACCCATTTTGGTACCCCTAACCTAAACCACTAATATGACAGTTTTGAAATACGGGTTAAACCACTAATATGACGGTTTGTTGTTATATAGCGGCACATGTTATTAACATGACGATTTGAATTAACATTAGTATAAATATAAAATATTATTAATTCGGTTTTGAAACACGGATTAAATCTTCATTTAATTATTTGGTCAATACCACTAATATAAGAATATTAGACATACTAAATCAGGGTAATTTAACTAAAATTTTGTAAAACAATTAAATCATTGGTAAAATTGTGACTTAATCCGACAATAGCTTATAAATTACATATTCCAATCAAATGAGCCAGGCTTACTGAAATTGACAAACAAACATAATCGAATCAAATTAAAAATTCTATCTAAATTCAATAACATGCGGACTAATCAACAATTTTTTTTTTTTTTTTTTTTTTTAAAATTTTCAACAATTTAAACCGGGTGGACCGGAATTATTTGGGCTCTACACTTCTACTTTAGAGTTAGACATACTTTCACTGTTTCACACAACCAACAAAACTTGAACCAAACCGAACCCGGTCGAAAAGTAGAACGTGGTGTTTGGCTCATGTAGTTATATATCTTGTCAAGAAGTAAACACAAGTGGTTTTATCTTGTTGGAAAGTGTAATAGGAAGGGAAGGGGGGTTAAAGTTTCGACGGTGTAGAAGGAAGGAAAGGTATGCACCAACTTGCCATAAGTTTACGTCGTTTGAGACAGTGACGTACTGACGTTAGAAGGAGGTGAACAAATTGACGGCTCTCGTTGATATTTGGCTCATGTCCTTCTTAACGGTTGATATTTGGCTCATGTCCTTCTTTAACGGTTGATATTTATTGGTCTTTCTTTCATTGAACTCTTCTCACTTCATTTATATATTTCTATTCAATGTCATTGAAAACACGTACGGTGGAATCTTGCCCCATCCTAGCTAGTTTCTTTATTTGGACGATCGAGAAATTTTCGTCAGAAAACAAGCTTTGGAGAAACATGGATTATATCGATATAGTTAGCTTGTCTCGTGACTGGTTTTAGGAATATCGGATGTGAAATGTGTTGTTGAAATTATTAAGCATCGTCGAAATAGATCATGGAGTAGGAACTGAATCTTAAATTTAAAGTTAGTTAAACGCCATGTTATCAAACAAAATATCTTGAAATATCATATGAAATGTTTGACAAAAGAGAATATCAAATTTATAAGCCAAACTGACCCTTTGATAAAAAAAATCCAAATACTAGTATTTGAGAGTTCATAGATTTTTTTTTTCTTTTCCTAATACGAGTTTTTTTAAATGATTTTATTATCATCAATTTGAGGTGTGGACAATTGTCCGACAGTAGGCTAAGGATGTGGGATCTGCTTAGCTCTATTAAAATATTCTCGTATCCCCGCAATGGCCCGTCAATTTAAGTAATAGTAGGTTTTCTGTTTTCTTTTGGGGAAATGTACAATTTCTAAAAGGTGAAAATAAGTTGGTTATACGTTATGTAAGTGAATAAGTGATGATGAAAATAATTGCTAATGGACAGCAACGACAAGGAAGACTAGAGACAAATCATAAAATCAAAATGCTAAATGTCCGAAAACGTATGGAGGGTAAATAAAAACAAAGAGAAAATGATAGGTTACACCATGTGATGATATTAAGGGGGTTGGTTTATGAAGATTGATATGATGGACATTTCATATGGTGAAGATATTGAAAATTCAATAATATTAATTTATATGTATATAAGCATAATGGTAGACAAGTAAGATGTTAGACATGCAATAACAACAACTATATATTACATGAGAGGTATGCTACATGTCAAGTGTCTCACTGGTTTTACGAACCTATGACTCTAAATAATTTGTGAACCTTGACCAAAAAAATACGATCAAGATAATCTAAAACATCAGTGTAGTATCTATTCTACAAAGACCATCCGACATTTAACCATATTGAACTCGGAAATGGTTTTGGTTAGGAAGTAACCATATGAGCTGATAGTATGCAACTGTTATGTGTAAGATAGACTACTTAATTTCAGAAAGAATTTTCTTTTAGAATATGAAATCCTAACAAATGAGAAGAGATTACCCACCTAAAAGTTTTAACTATTTTTCATTCAATTTAAAAAAAATGGTTCGCAAGCTCCAAATATTGAATAGAAAAATATCAACCCAACAAATACAGAACTAAACATATAGGAAATAAATTGGCACCAAACGTATAGGAACGATGTGCTTTCATGCATGTTGGCTCTTGACAGGAGGATAGAGCCAATATGAAAATCAAATGGAGAGAGACATAACAATGGCCACCACTCTTATTATCTATTATCTTCTTTCTACCTAGTATTTATCAAAATTTTCCTATCTTATATACATTGATATTTTTTTATTTGTTTGTATATATCAATGCATTGAGGTTTTGGCTATATATATATATATATATATCATCATATCGTTTTATGTGGATATGTATCCTTCTTAAATATATATATCCATGCATTGATTTTTTATTTGGCTACATATCATATGATATTATCATCGATTTTATGTGGATATATATCAGTTGATAGGTTGAATAACTTTTGAAAACAAAATTAATCTAAGAGTAGAGCAACATTGTGGTCTAGGTTGATAATAAAAATACTAACTAAACTAGATTTTAAACCGCGGTACACCGCGAGACAATTTTTTAAAAAATAATAACATTTTAATTCTTTTGTGTTTTATATTTAGTTTGTTTTGTTTAATTAAATAATAATTTTGTTTGGATTGTCAATTATTAGAACAATAATAGGGGAAATAAATCTCTTAACACCTATTTATATATTTTTTATTTTTAACACACAAATAGTAAATTGCTAATTTACATAGTAACGTTTTCCATTTTTCGTATTTACATTTTCTTCGCTTTACCGTTTTAATTTTGCTCAATCTTCTTTTTTGTTGCTTGATTTTTTTTTCTTTTTTTTTTAATTCAATTTCCTTTGTAATTTATTTTCCTGAATTATTCAAAAAAATTCTTTATTTATAATTATAAAACAGGACATTGTTACAGATGACAATGAGCATCATGAGCACATGCAGGTTCCAAACTATTTCTCGGGTGAAGCCATCAGACATTCGACCTACTTATTAAACAAGATTGCAACAAGATCTCTTGCAAATAAAACACCATGTGAGGCATTACGGAACAAGAAACCGAATATTGATCATCTTCGAGTATTGGGCTGCATTGGATATGTTAAGGTTGACAAACCTCACTTTCGAAAGCTAGATGATAGATCATGAACCACAGTTCATCTCCGGACAGAACCTGGTTCTAAGGCCTATAGACTTCTAGAACCGCAAACTCAGAAAATAATTGTAAGCAGGGATGTGGTGGTTGATGAGACAAAAGGTTGGAGTTGGAGTGCTAACAGTCGAGATGCATAACAGAGTGGAAGTTTCAGGGTTGTATTTGGTGATTTTGGTAACCGAGGCATCCAACAAGAGAATGAAGATGAATCGGTTGCAGAACATGGTGTTAATGTGGATCAACATCGAGAAAGCAATGAAGAGAACGAAGACAACAACTCTGTATCTTCTATTAATGATGAAGAGATCGAAGAAGTTCAGAGTCAAGAACAGTCGATACTAAGACGAACAACAAGGTAGGTAGTAAAACCAAAATATCTACATAAGAAGGACATGAGCCAAATATCAACGAGAGCCGTCAATTTGTTCACCTCCTTCTAACGTCAGTACGTCACTGTCTCAAACGATGTAAACTTATGGCAAGTTGGTGCATACCTTTCCTTCCTTCTACACCGTCGAAACTTTAACCCCACCTTCCCTTCCTATTACACTTTCCAACAAGATAAAACCACTTGTGTTTACTTCTTGACAAGATATAACTACATGAGCCAAACACCACGTTCTTCTTTTCGGTCCGATTCGGTTTGGTTCAAGTTTTGTTGGTTGTGTGAAAGTATGTCTAACTCTAAAGTAGAAGTGTAGAGCCTAAATAATTCTGGTCCACCGGGTTTAAATTGTTGGAGATTTTAGTTTAGTCCGCATGTTATTGAATTTAGATAGAATTTTTAATTTGATTCGATTATGTTTGTTTGTCAATTTCAGTAAGCCTGGCTCATTTGGTTTATTTTGGTTTTGGTCTTTTTTATATATAATGTAATTAACTATAAGCGGGTTATATGATCCATTGCATTTGCATCACTAGAAAAATATTGATATCCCACATTTCAATTTTGAATCAAACGTATTCCATTTTTACTATATAAAATCAAAAGATTCAAACACCGAAAAAAGTAAAAACAAAATTATACCAAAGAGAGCAAAATGAACATGGACGCAATTCGCAACACTTACGTATAGAACCCACACTTCAAAGTTAACGCCAGATTACATGGCCATTTTTGCAAAAAACACTGTTATTTTCACACTCCTTAATTGATTTTTCTTTTTAATATTCTATTATAAATACCTACGTGGCTTTTCAAATACCGTTGATTGGTTAATTAATAAAATACAAGTATGAGAAAATGACGAGAAACAAAAAAAAACTCAAAAGCCTGAGAGACACGTGGCATATCTTAAAACCGTCAGATTAATAAATGACTCTCTTTCTCCTCTCCCGGTTTAATAATAATAATCATGTGAGTCGGTTCGTGTCACCAGCTTACTTGTTTGTCAGGTTCTAAACGTCGCTGTTTCACCGGCTGATATTTTTTTAATAAACTCGTGCGTTAACTAAATAAACCCTTTGTATTCGCATCTCTACTATATATATAAAAGCTCCATTGATTTACAGGAATATAAGGAGACGCCATTGTTGTTGTACTCTCTGTGTTTTGAGTTTCCGCATGGGGGTGAAAGTAGCTTCTTCTTCATCTCCGTTCCTTCAATGGACGACGACTCAACCTATCGTTCATCAGTGTTCGTCCCCTTCTCAAACCCTACCTTCAAAACGACGACGGAGCATTGGTCACGACGACGTACGGTTCCTATCTTGTCGATTTGCGCCACAGAGACTGATGAACCGTTCAGCTCTTTTAGGAACGAAGCTTCATCGCTCCAAGTCATGTGACCTATGGGAATCATCATCATCACCTAAACCGATTCGAAGAGTTTGTAGCGCAAGCTTAGATCCTCCATTCTCCGATGAGGAGTTTTCTAAAAAAATCCAAGAGCTAACTCTCAGATTCAATGTCCCAAACCAATACGGTTCAGAGCCTCACGATTACAAAGCTAACTCAATCGGGCCGCCGTGGGACGAGATGGTGCATTTGTCGAGTATTGAAATGAAAGCAAACAGTGTTGACCTTCCTCTTTCGCTTAGGATCATAAAGAAGAAACGACAATGGGAAGAAGGAGTCAAACAAGTCGGTGAATCAGCGTGTTGCTCCATGAACAAAGCGTTTTCTTCAATGGTGTTTATGATTAGGGAGCTTCAAAGCTTTACTCTGCATATGAGAGAGGTTCTGTTTTACGAAGATTTGCAAGAGATCTTGCTTAGAGTTAGAGAAGAGTTGCACCAATCTTTCGTTTGGTTGTTTCAACAAGTCTTCTCCGCGACGCCTACGTTGATGGTTTACGTTATGATACTCTTAGCTAACTTCACTGTTTATTCCATCGGGAGCAACTCTGCTTTAGCTGCTCCTCTTCCTCAGATGGTTACAGAGGTAACAACCGTCAGTGAAACAGATGAAGCAACAAACGTGAAGTTGGATTCCTCGATTGTGAAAACGTTCTTTGTATCGACGTCTACTAACGGGAATACAACTTCGGTTGGTGGTAACAACAATGGCGGCGGCGGTGGAAACATTAAGCCTGTGTTAAGCGGAACAGATGGTGGTGATGGATTCGATGGATCTGAACAGTTCAGAACAATCATACCCGAGGGAGTTTCTCAATTGTCATCATCGAGTTTTGGGTCAACGACTACAGAGTCAGAGCCGTCAGTATCGGGACAAGATGAAAACAGGCTGTGGAATTCGATGGTGGAGGAAGCAGATCGAATGCAGTATTCAGACATAGATGATTCGTTGGATCACGACACTAGGACGCGGTTCGTGTCTTCTGTTGAGGCTCGTGTAGAAGCAGAGGAAGACACGGATCACTTCAAAACAGAGCTTATGTACCAAACGGGACTGTCTCAAGAGCCTAATAATCCTCTCTTACTTGCTAACTATGCTCAGTTCCTCTACCTCGTCTCTAATGACCATGACAGGTAACTAAACGTTTTACCACTCCCTATGTTAAAGTTAAAAAACTGTTAAACCTTAGTTTAGCTTGAGTAGATTTGGTTTAAGAGTTTGCGTCGAATCTTCCCTTTTAGATTTTTTGGGGTTGTGAATTGTGAGGCTACAAGTTGATTGCTAGGAGTCAAACGAATAGCTGCCGTACATTTCTGCCGCATCTGCCGTATATCCGTAAGCCATCAAACGAATAGCTGCCGTACATTTCTGAAGTGCAGAAAGACCAAGCCTTCCAGTAGCATCTCGCCTTTGTCTGAAGTATGGGACTCCATTCTCAATAGCGGTAACAATACGAAGGAACAATGGTTTGTTCATTCTAAAGCGACGACGGAACATAGCGTTAGTGTAAGTTGGATTATCACTAAAATAATCATTCCACAACCGAGTGTGGCCTTCTTCACGGTCTCTCTCAATGTGCACTCTTCGGATTATTGGAGCTGGTGGTACATATGGGTGAGTGTAGTTGTATTGGATCATCTCCACTATACTATCAACTTCCTCTTCTACAATATCATCAACTTCTTGATCGGAACTCCAATTAGACATTTTTTTGCAATTTGGATATAGTAGAAGGCTTATGGGAAGTGTGATTTATTTTGTATAGGAAAAGGGTTTAGGTTACAAGGTATATTTGGTTGAGTAGTAGAAGTGAAAAGGTTGAGCAAAGGAAATTTTATTTGGTTGAGTAGTAGAAGTGAAGATAGGATGAAAGAGAAGAGAATAATCGGAAGAGAATAATCAGAAAGCATTGATGTAAAACGATGAAAGAGTAGGAGAAGTGAATATATAGTCTTAACAGCAAACACAAAGTACCAAGTGGGCAATACAACCCTTACAAAAGACAAAACAACACAAACAAATCTGTGACTGTCCTTGCAAGACACAAGACAACCAAAACAAAACAGAAGACAACAACTCACAACCCGTGTTACAAAACACCCCTCCACGGGTTACAAAAGAGTTAACAACTCACAGACCCGTGACAACAAGACAACAAGACAACAACTCACAGACCCGTGACAACAAGACAACAAGACAACAACTAAAAACAACACCCCTCCACGGGTGTAAACACAACACATCTATGTCTTTGACAACACATGTTTCCCTTCTCGTATCACCTTAATTTGTTGTCGCAAAACCTGAAACAAAAGAACAAAAAACAAAACAAGTGTTAAACAAACAACATATAGCATAAGTTTAATGAAAACAAGAGTTAAACACAAAAGAGGATAGTTACACACAAAAGAGTTAAACCCAAACCTAAGTGTTTGTCAACATTTGGTCAACGAGTTTGTCCCTAAGAAGTTGTTCGGCACTTGTTAGTTCAGTCTTGTTAAGGAGGCTGTCTAGCAGTCTCATTTTGCCGTGTCTCTCTTTAGCCGCTTGTTCTTGTTCTTTCATTGCAATGATCTTGTCTAGCTTACCAACAGAACCATCCTCTACATCAATAGTCACAGCCGGTTTCTTCCCTTTTTTCTTAGAAGCTTTAACCCCCGGAGGCCTCATCTCAGCTCCATCATTGCACTCTCCGGGTGAGGATGCTCCTGCTCCATCTGAAGCGAGTTTAGTCCGCTTATGGCTACACTCCTCCGTGATCCATTTCTGATCATGCTTCAGTTCCCTCCAGCAATGTCCTAGCAGAAATGGCTTGCCCTTGTCGTTCTTGTAAAGCTCATACGCCATGCTCAATACATCATCTTCTGATTCTCCACTCTTTCTTCTTGAACTCGCTTGTGCGTAACAGCCCACAAACTTATTGACTCCATGGTTTATCTTGCTCCACCTAGCCTTACATTGTGTAGGCCCTCTTGCATTTGAAACAGATGACCCATAGTTAGCTTTGTAGTAGGCAGCAACCCTCTTCCAGAAACTTTGTAGCCGCTGCTCATTACTTACAACTGGATCCTTGCTTGTGTTTAACCAAGCGCTTATGAGGTTAACATCCTCCTCTGCAGTCCACCGCTTTCTTATTCCCCTTCCTTCGTCTTCTTCATCCTCATCAACCTCAACCTCGATACAATCATCATCTTCAGATGCCGGCCTAAACTGAAACGGCTGAGAAGAGAATCTAGGCCCACAGTTGACAGGCTGAGAAGAGAGGGTTTGGGTAAAGTTGACAGGCTGAGAAGAGAGGGTTTGGGTAAAGTGGACAGGCTGAGAAGAGAATGTATTTGGAAGAATTGGATTATCTTGGGAGTTAGAGTCTTTTTGAGAATTCATAAGATCAACAAAATATGTATGTGGATTACGAATAAGGCTTCTAGGATCCATTGGTTGTTTTAGTGAAAGCTGATGTTAAAAGAAAAGGGTTTGTATAGAAAAAGTTAATGGTTTATGTTAGTGCTAACATGGAGGGTTTATATTGAGCTCAAGTGGTTTTGGGTTTTCAAATTTATGGTTGTAAATTAACTACAACAACCACAAATTTATTACATTAAAACAACCTACTCGACAAGTATCTCTCTAATCAAGTACTATTCGTATTTAAGAACTCCAACAAACAAAAAAGCAATCATCAATGTCCTGACTTGACTATTACCTAATCTAACACTAATTCATCCCAACACACAATCGCAAACAATAACTATCAACAACATATGAAAGCTGTCGTACCATACCTTTTCAAATAAGAGAATCCAAAACGCTGCAGTCCGCTTCATGAATAATCATTCCAAATGATCTCCATTTGACCTCGCACAAACATGTAAAAATAGTCAATATAAATCACATAAACAGAAACAAAAACATTGTACTCTTAACAAGAACAACAGAATAATCTCATAATAAAAAGCAAACCTCTGGTGGTTTCGAGAGGAGCTTAAAGAGCCCCACGAAGTTTCACCTTTTGCAACCTCTCCATGTTTACACTCTTTGGCTGCTCTAATGGCAATCCAAGAGCCTGTGCACAAATCAGCTGAAACTAGAAAGAGAAAACATCATCAGAAGCAGGGTTAGTAGTATAACTTGGTAAATCTCAAAATTCATGTAAAAGAAGAAAGAGAGATGAACATAGTTAATCAGTTAACTTACATAAGCCACAATGATGGTCGTCGGTTTTTCAACTCCTAAGAGGAAAATAAAAAAGCCATATCAACAGTTATTTCACTATATCAAAAAAGAGAGTAAATATGGGAGAGATTAGGAAAACAAACAAAGAGAAGACTCCACTCTTTCTCAACCATCACCGAGAGATCTTAGTCCCAGAAACCACAAAAGGTCTTGCGCTTTGGCAAGTCATCATCTCCATTGATGCCTTTATCTGCTAGTCAAGAGACAAATCCTTGAGGCTGATGCAACAAAAAAGAAAAGAAAACATGCATACCAAAAGTTAGCTAGAGACAAGAGATAAGAAACAAAATAACAAGACATATATATAATAAGCAAGTCTAAGCTCATGGCTGCAAACTTACTTGTCCCTTCATATTGCTGCTAGTTGTGATCCATCCTTTGACAAAGCTTGCTGTTCGGGAGTAATTCCAAAAGAAGACCTGCAACAAAGAGAGAGAGAGTGAGACCCCCCCAAAAAAGAAAAGAAGTCGTTAAAATCAAACAGAGAGTGACAAGAATGAATAAAAACCCAAGAAGATCTTAGTGCCCTCCTCCTCAATCAAACCATCAGGGAGAGATCTTAGTATCCTCCTCAATCGCCGATCGATCAATACTACAGTTATCCTCCGCAATCAATCAATCTGGATTTACAAAAAAATATAATAATAGAAATATGAGTAAATATAAGGAATTCGAGTGAATGAAAAAAAAACCCTATGTAATAGAAATCAATTTAGAGATCAAACCCTAGAAGAAGTTGAGATTTCAGAGACGAAAGCCATGCTTCCAAAAAGCACCTGCGAGAGACAGAAGGAGAAGAAGAAGAAGAAGAAACAAGTTAGTAAAAAAAAAAACAGAGGAAGCAACACGATAAATCAATCACCGAAAGATCAAAGCCAAATCCTAGAAGAGGAACTCACCTAGAGGCCGTGTGAGCGACAATCAGATTAAACTTGCTTTAAAAAACCTGCAACAAGAGACGACGAAGAAACAAAACAAAAAAATCAGAGACGCGACGCGTTAAGAAAAAGAATAACAGAGCGATGCAATTGGATTGAGAGAGAGAGAGAACAAACCCTAGAAGGATAGGAACGAAACCCTTAAGAATGAAGAAGATCACTTGGGCAGACTGCTTAATCCAATTGATAACTCGATTCTTCTCTCTTTCTTCTTTTCCCGATTACATATGAATCGCCATTTCTTTCGCCGGAGTTCTCGAGAGAGAAGAGAGAGAGACTTTGGGGAAGAAAAGAAAAGAAAATGAGTAAAAAATAAAAAAAAAACGCTTTTATATTTAACAAACACCCATTCACAAGTCGCCACGTAGCGTTCTTCAAGTGTTGCTCAAACTCCTTCCCAGGGTATCGATTCTTCGATAATGGACCCATTTTTGGGTTGTTTAATATTATTTTGGGGCCCAAATAGTGGAGTAACTTTGTGAGTACTCCCCACTAATCATGCTCTTAGGCTACTTTGCGCGTAAATTTTTGCTAACACTTAATATTCGTAAACAGTACAACACACATAATTGGAGCCCATTTGTAAACAGCCCAATTAAGAAGCCCAGAAATAAGTGGGGTATAGTTGGCCGTACGTCCTAACAGATTTCTTCCGACCAGAGGTCCAGAGATGCACGATCTCTGCACTTCATCTTCCTATCTCTCCCGATTAGTTTAGGTATGTAACCAGTTTCGTGTCCTCGGTATGGAGTTCAAAGAGCTGGTTGTCGCCGTCAACCATACCTGTTAGTAGGATCAAGCAAACCAGAATTGAATCCATGGAGGCTCCCCATCAGATCGCCTTCTGCTTGATGATGCTCTGTTCAGGATTGTGCTACCGACATGCTTGAGAAGTGGATCTGCCGTTTTGAAGCTGTTCCTGAGTAGCTGGTTATTCCTCTGTGTCCAGATAAGGTATACTTTGAGCATTTCCATGCAAGCAGAAGCAATGTTTTCTTTTCTTTGCCCTCTCTTGGATTGGTGGTTTTAGCTGATTGGTTGTGCTTTGCTAGATCGCAGTTGCAGGTGAAAGGTATAGCTAGTCCACGCCTTATTGCGGTACCAGCTATAAGAACAATTGAAATAGAGGTGCGATCTCGATTCGTTCCTTTGATAACAAAGGAGACGTGTGTGATCTGTTGTCGGGCAACGATCCAGCATAAACAGCCATCTGAGGAACTCGTGGCGAGGGATGCCGCCTGGGAACCACACCAGCTTGTTCCAGGATATGCTTACAATCATTCCTGTTGATAGCCGTCAAAAGCTCTCCGGCGTTTCTTCTGCTTCTGCTAACTTCCACCCCCATCTCTGTTTCATGGAATCGACGATTCCACCCTCAGGGGAAGGTCTCCCATCACGGGCTCAGTTGACGTTGCCGGCCAGGACTCTGCTTTGTGACGTCGATGTCGTCAGAGAGTCATGGAAGCTACAGACTCTCGTGGTTGCTTCTCCTCCAGGCGTGGTTACAACTCGTTCCGACGTACTGCCACCGTAACTGGCCTCTCTCTTACTTCTACTGCAATCTGCATTAGAAAACGCAAATTCTCAAGTTGAGACTTTGGCGAGCTCAAGTTGAGACTTTGTCCTCGCCAAAGGCTGCCAGTCTCTCTCTGCTTTTGAGGCTCTCTGCTCATATCTATGGGGGATCCTTCAACTTCAACACCTGACTTCTCTCCTAATATTGCGTCATTACACGCCAATTCTACTCCCACCAGCCTCCTATATGTATTCATCCAACTGTGGATTCTATATCTTTTCCTTTCCAATCACTGCCTAATGAGGTTGTGCAAGGTAACTTTGGTAGGGGCAATCTGTTTGCCTCCGGGAGTTAATACAGGATTTGAGACGGGTGACTACTCTCTCAGGATGACTAATCAAGCCTTCACAAAAATTACAAGAGATGAAATGGACTACAGTTGGAAGACGTGGTTGTGGTTGTCGGGGCTAAGCAAGCAGGCTTAATAACTTGCTCTCTTGTACGCCAAGTTAGAAGATACCTAATTGTATGCTCTCCTACCTCGATTACTCTCAAAAACTATTTCTGTAAACTTGGTTCAATTTCTATTAATGCATCAAATTATGTCAAGGGAAAGAAAAAAAAAACATCCCCTGTACTTTTTCTTTTGCGTCCTTTCTAACCTCGAAGCGGTTTTGAATTCAGGTGCACTTCTTGCTGGAACATCTGTCAAGCATTTCAAATCAGGCAGTGGTTGTTGTTCCTCGGTCTTGTTGAGCTCCTTAGACTTCTCAACTGTCTCTCCTACTCTAGTATTCGATGTACACCTTTTCAGCCTCTGTCAGCCCAATCGCAGGTACAAATACAGTCTCTTTTTTCCTGAATTTATTGTCACCTTTAAATCCAAGTCCATGATTGCCAATTTCTTGGAGCTTAATATGCAGTCCTTTATACTCTTGTTTTTCTTTCATTAAATCATCAGCAGCAGCCTTCGTGAGTTGTAGTTTCAGCTTCTGTGTTTCATCCTTCTTTTCTCAGGCTCGTAAGTGAAGTGACTTTTATGATTTTTGTGTGATATAGTTACCAGTCGGTCACTCAAGTCTCTTCCTTTATTTGACAAGCTCTGTTGTGATTTCTGTCTCTTCTTATCATTCACAAGCTCCACATTCTCGTTGCTGAATCAGTCTCGTTGTTGTTTTCAGCTGCAGTAACCCTCACCATGGAAAGCAACAAGTTTGTGAGATCTTTTTCATCTTCTTCCTCAGATTCAGAATCACTAAAGGTGATATAAGGTTTTTTTCTTCTTCTTAGTTCTTATATTCACTTGGAAAATCAGCTTTAGTGTATCCGGGTTCGGCCGGGTTCGAATCCGGGTTCGGATCCGGGTTCGGTGCTTACAAACCCTTAATTTTAGTAGTTTCCCGTCTGCCTTTCAGCTAAAATTTCAGTAATTTTGTCTCTTGAAGAAAGCATATGCGTCATGAAGAAGAGGAAGAAAGCAAATGTAAAATCAATTCTGTAACCTCTTCAGATTCTGCATCTATCATAAAATTTTTCTTATTAAAAACAAATTCTGGGTGGCTTGATTTCAGTGAAAGTTCTTCAATTAGTGAAATTTCTTATTTTCATTACATGAAATGCAGGAACCCTTAGTCGAGACGGCGGATTTCAAGAGAGGCGTACTTACTCCTGACGAAGTTTCTGTTGTCGATTATAAGAATGGTACTAAATCTTGGCGAATCAACTTTTTACATTGATTCTAAATCTATAAGTTAGAGATGAGAATATGTTTTTCTTGCTGTGTTCAGGATTGAAACCAGTGATATGGAGTATAACCACTACCCATTTGCCGCGACCTCAGTTGATGAACCTTCAAGCTCCGTCACAGTCATCTGCTCCTCAAGATCGAATGGACATCTTCTCTTTATGCATGCCAGAGCTTTCTGCGAGCTCCTCATTGCCATACCTTCCCCGCTTGTGGTTGCGCACCCTCGCTTTCCTGGTTGAGACTCAGAATCCTGACACGGGCAGTGTGATGTCTAAAGTGATCTTAGCATTATGGTCCCATTTGAGGTCTGTGCCATATCCTGCGGGTGGAAAAGAGTTTGGTGATCACAAAAGAAGATTTTTCAAAGAGCCATTTACACTTGAATGCCAAGCAGTTAATCAGAAGAACCACGGGGTCTATATCTACTACATAAATCAAGCTCTAAAATTTATCCCTCAGCTTAACTTTCCTGCCAGTGTCACTAATGTACTGTCAAGTTTCTTATGCAGCAGTGAACCAATTGAAATCAAGGTCAGTTTTAAGTATTATCCTTGTAATCATAATCTTTCATAGCTGCGCTCTGTGCTTTACTGGTCATATACCGAGTTCTTACAGCACATGTTACCTTATTTGTCACCTGCATTCTGGCACATTCTAGGTCTCTCTATGTTCATTTATTGATAATGCCTTATCTGCTAAACTCGAGAAAGGTTTCTTGATTGATCCACATTGACTTGGGGAATGATTATAGTGTTCTATAATACTTGTTCTTTAGCCTCTAGTATTCTTGTCGTCTCCTCTAAATAACCTCTTTTTTTGCTTAAAATACCTGTTCACTTAGCTTAATATGCTGAAGAAGGATTCGTTTTATTAAGTTGATTGTTTTCTTTGTGTGGCATTCGTTTTCTTAGGAGTAAAACAAAGACCCATTTAACATCCTGAAGAAGGATTCGTTCCATTAAATTTGACTGTGTTTTTCTGCTGTCGTAGGCTGACTTGGGAGTGAAAAGAAAAACCCCGTTAATGGCTGGGAAGTCAATATTGAAGAAACTGTTGACCGCTGCTACCAGTGCCTACTCAAATCTGAGTGACTCGGAGTCACTTCATGTCCAAATGATCCAGATGATGCGGAGATGTCGGTTCCTCCCCCATGTATTAGTTTTCATATTATTATAATCATCATGGACGTCGGTATTGGGATTTTCTGAAGAGCTTTACGTGGATCGACCTGCAGGCAGATCACTCTTGCAGTATCCGTGAGTGTCTCTATCCTCTTTTTGAAAGAGTTGTTATATATGTGTTCAAAAGTTTGAAAACAAAGAATTGTAATTGATTGATTCTTTCTAGTTTGTAATTGATTGAAACAATTCTTTAGGCGCTGCTTTGTTTCTAGGTTCAATTTCGATTTAGCTTTAAGCAAAATTGACTGAATGTCGATATTTCTATATATAATGTGTAGAGTTGCTCAATAACCTTTTGATTTTCTTGTCTTCTGAACAGTGAACATATGGATTCGTTGATTATACTTGATCGTGGGTGGACGCTGTATTTAATGGATCAATCAGGGAAACCAATATGCTCAGCATCTTATATGGAGTTGTTTTTTACTGTGGTTTCTCTTTTCTCCTTCCTTATGGTTGCTCTTTCGTGTAAGACTAAGAGGATTTTCCTTTCGTCTCGGAAAGCAGTTGTTTCATTGAGGGACAGCAACTCAGAAAAGAAACAAAGAGAGGATGTTGTTATAAAGACTTCACCACCACTGTCTCAGAAAGCAGTTGTTTCATTGAGGGACAGCAACTCAGAAAAGAAACAAAGAGAGGATGTTGGTATAAAGACTGCACCACATACTTCACCACCACCTTCACCACCACCTTTACCAGATCCTTCACACGACCACTTTCACCACCACCTTTACCAGATCCTTCACCACCACTTTCACCACCACTTTCACCAGATACCTCACCACATCCTTCACCAGGTACTTCAGATACTCTCGAGAAGAAGTCACAAAATCTCCTCCAGGATGCACCAGAGAATGTTGGAGAGTTTGATAGCGAAGTTGAAAAGCTTTTAAATGCTCGTTGGACCGAATTTCTCCATGAAAAAGATGGTAAAAGCATTGGTAGAAGAATGTTCATTACGGAGAAGAAGATTGCAAATGGTAAAGATCCTTCAGTGTTTGAGGGGTTTTGTCATCCCGAGCGTGCAGTGGCGGTGAAACGGGTTGGTGTATCTGAATCTGTGCTGTACAATACTATGAATGAGATATATATCAGCAATGCATTAGACCAAGACAGAGGAATCATCCGTTTATATAGCTATGACTATGACAAGAATTATGCTTACTTCGGTTTGGAGCCATGGATGTGTGATCTAGAAGATTTGGTGATCTTCTGTAAAGAGAAAGTACAGGAAAAAAACTCAACTAAAGAGTATTTAGAGGTTCCACTGGATGGTAATGTTTTGTGGGAAGCTTTGGGCGTTCTCTCACCTGTTGTGCGAGATTTAATGAGGTTAATTTAGGTTTCAAAGTATATCTTTAGTTCAGTTCATAATACTTTTTCATTACAACTAATATTTTTTTGGGCTCTTGATATTGTGTAGGGATATGGCTTGTGTTCTTGAACACTTGCACAGCCTGAAAGTAATTTATCGAGACTTCAATCCTCAAAATGTGAAGATTATACTTAAAGGAAAGAAGCTCATTGCAAAATTGTCCAATTTTGGAAACAGCAAGCGTATCTCCCATGAGCCATCCTTCAGTTATCCAGGTTAGTTTTGCTAAATTGTGTTTGCTTGATTTCTAAATGAAAGGTATATGTTTTTATTGAACCTTTGATTATGCTTATGAAATGAGGTTTAGACCAGTCTTTAAATATGCATCCATGAAAACTATAGGTAGTAAGGATTGGCAAGCACCTGAGTTTATTACACCATAACTGGTGGTCTGCATCCATTTGGACCTGGTGGTAGGCGTGAGAACAAGATCAGGAATAAAACGATCAATATCTCCAAAGTAAAAGCTATCCCTGAAGCATATCACCTCATCTCTCATTTGCTAAAACACGAACCTCATTTAAGGTAATTTCTCATTTAAGATAATTTCATTATGTTTAATGATTTAGAAAAAATACTAATTTCTGATAGTGTCATATGCAGGCTTAGTGCATCTGAAGCCTTGCTCCATCCAATGTTTTGGGATGCGAAAATGTGGCTTTCTTTCCTACATGATGCTTCTGACCTGTTTCAGAGTGCTGGGATTAAGTCAAAAACCATGAGCGATTTGTATTCCAGAAGAGGGGAGGTACTTGGACAGTCGGTGTCATGGGAGTCTACCATAGGTGAACGTTCAAGCAATATCTTGTAGAAGAAGCTGATGGTGTGAGGAAGAAACACCATAAGAAGTATGATTTCAAAAGTGTTCGGGACTTGCTAAGACTAGTCCGAAACACACTGTTTCACTACACAGAGCTTCCTTCTGACATTCAGGTTTTTTCTTTTCCTCATAACCAAGTTATTCAAACACTATTGTACAGAAAACTCAACTTTTATCTTTTATTTTTTTCAGGAGCTTGTGGGATCGAAATCCGATGGGTTAGACCAGTTCTTTGCTGGTAAGTACCCAAGATTGCTAATGGTGACATACGAGGTCGTATCTTTTCATTACAAAGGATATCCATCATGGAAAAAGTACTTCCAATAGCTCCAAGAAATAGCAGGTAAGCAATAGCTTAGGTTTCTTACTTTCTTACACACGGAAATCTGATCTTACAGCTTTAACGATCTATATGTTTCAGGTACTTGAAGCAATTCAAGCAAGCAACCAAGAAAAGTTGTGATACTGTTGTCATCTATGACTCTTTTGAAACTTGAATATCTAAGCTTTTTGGTGATTTCTTGAATGGTGTTGTGGTGACTGATTTCTTGTGATTATGTTTGCAAAAAGCATTTCTTTCTTAGATGTCAAGTTGGATTCTTCGATCATACCTAAGCTTTTTATCTGTTTATGGAACCATTATTCATCTCTTGATAACTTCGCATATTTTTTTTTGGATTTAAGAGTTATCAAGTTGGATTTTTTTAGCAGCTTTTATTGATTAGCTAAATCATACAGTCGAATAATTGTAATCGCTATCCTTACTTAATATTCTGGGTTAGTGATAAATTTCCAAACCGTTATAACTGAATCGAATTGGACCGAGATTTTGGCTGTTTGGTTCGGTATTGGTTATAAGTGTTGAATCGAATTGGACCGAGATTTTGGCTGTTTGGTTCGGTTTTGGTTATAAGTGTTGAATCAAATTGGACCGAGATTTTGGCTGTTTGGTTCGGTTTTGGTTATATGTCTTGAATCGATCAGCAAGTTGTTTAACCAATAAATTTGGTTTTCGGTGAACTGAAATATTTGTTTTTTTTGGGAGTAACCGAAAATTACCAAATTACCTCTTTTATTTATTTATTTTTCCATTTTGAGGTAATTTGGTAATTTTCTGATATTGGAGTAATAATCCCAGTACCAAATTACCAAATTTGGAGTAATCCCAGTTGATATCTATTTGGTTTGAAATAGTTGTTATTTTTCCATTTTCCAGCAAAATCATTCATGTTACTATTTATGGAGTAATCCCAGTTGATTCTTCACTTCGGCTCCATCGGATCTCAATCTCCGTCATCTTCTGATATTGTTAACCTACAATGCCTGCCATCGCTGGACCTAGTTCATCCCCTCAGAAGCATGTCGTCGGCTCCAGATTGGAGGTTACCGGAGGTCTTAGATCCGCCGAAGTCAACGCTTGTCGGAAACGCAAGTTGAGATCCGATTCCGCTGCGGAGGTTTCATCATCGACGCCTGTGAATTCGATTTCCACGCCGATGAAATGGAAATCTCCCCGACGGTGTGCTGTTTCAATCCCTAAGACGTCTGATGAGGTAAGCTCCTTTGTTCTTTTGGTTCTAGCTGTTCAGGCTTAGTGAGAATCGATTCGAATTTGTAGTTCTTGATTGATTTTGGTATTTAGTTAAAAATCTGAATCTGTAATGATTTATAAAATGTTGGATCGATTGCAGGAGATTAAGGAAGATTCTAATGGGAATTTGGCGATATCAGCAGTGAAGAACTTATCTGTTTGTTTAGATGTTGAATCAAAGTGGAACCCTAGAGGTATTTATATTTTAGTTAGCCTTTTGATTCATTCATTAGTGTTGTATTGATTTTTTTAAGGCTCTCAGTTAGTTTGATTGTATGATTAAATGTTTGTATTTGACTGGGTTCAGATGAGGAACAAATGAAAGCTGTGAAGGAGGCATTACATGTGTCTAAGGCACCTTCAACTGTTGTTTGCCGTGAGGATGAGCAGAGACGGGTTTTCGAGTTTGTGAAAGGTTGTATGGAACAGAACAAGGCTGGGAGTTTGTCTATATGTGGCTGTCCTGGAACTGGGAAGTCACTATCCATGTAGAAAGTAAGACAACAAGCTGAAGCCTGGGCGAAACAGGTAATCAGTCTTGTGTGTCTGTTTCAGAACTTGTGATTAGTGCGGGTTTTATCCAATAGAAAGACTGATCCTTCTTGAATTCGTACAGACAGGGGTGCCTTGTCCTGAAACATTGTCTGTTAATTGCACGTCATTGACAAAATCAACCGATATTTTCTCCAAGGTAAGACCTTCTGCAATAGAAACACCTAGTTTTGGTTGTGTGTTGTGTTTTGTTTGTGAAGTTTGATATTTATACATGGAAAATGCTCGATGAGCAAGGAGTTTACGATCCGTAGCAATAAAAGAGAGATTTTAGTGTTTTCCTATTTGAGTTGATAACAATATTGCAGAATAATATTCAGTTTCTTAACACGGTATATACTATATTAAATGTTTTTCTTGATGCTAAAGTTAAATATACCCGATTATTGAGTTTATAAAAGTTGGATTCTTGTTTTTATGAACTTTATTAACGTTATAATAATTATTGCGATTGTAATCATTTGTTACTCAAACCCGGCTGTGTCATTTAAATTTAAGAGATCATACAGTCTCTAAAGATCTATTAAAATAGGTTTGGAAATTTTTATGGGATTAAAAAATTAATGCGTAGAGTTGTGTTTGGAAATATCAGAAAATATAGATGGTGTCAAGCTTATTATGGCAATAAGTGTAAATAAATTTGTTCGATTAATATAGTGCCATTAAATGAGTTTCCATGAATTGTAATTTTAGGAAAATACTTAGGAGTTAATGTTGTAAATAAAATAAATTAAATAATCAAAACTTTAAGGGCATAACACAAAATGTACTTCAAAAATAATAATATAGATGTTAGAAATATTTTTTTTCGCGATTTTAAGAATAATTTAGTTATTGCTATTTTGACAAAATTGTAAGGATTAACTATGAAAATATGGATAATTTTAAGAGTAAAACCCAAAATATAATTCAAAAATGTATATATAAATTCGGTTGTGTCATTTAAATTGAAGAGATCCTACAGTCTCTACAGATCTATTAAAATAGATTTTAAAATTTTTAAGGGATTAAAAATTGAATGCGTAGAGTTGTTTTTGGAACAATCGACATGTATAGATTTTGTCAAGCTTTGTATGACAATAAACGTATCAAATAAGGTCAATTTTAGTTCTATTAAATGAGTTTTCAGGAATTGTTATTTTAAGAAAATAGTTAGGGGTTAATGTTGTAAATAAAACAAATTAAATAACCAAAACTTCAATGGTAACACAAAATGTACTACAAAAATAATAATATAGATTCATAAATGTCTAAATGCAAGGGAATATTTTTTTGGTTGAAGTGCATCAGAAGCTCTGCTCCATCCAATGTTTTGGGAATCTGAGATAAGACTTACTTTCTTACAAGAAGCTAGTGACCTATTTCAATACCATGACACTGACCTTGCAATTTTGAAGGGTTAGACCAGTTCTTTGCTGCTAAGTTCCCGATATTGTTAATGGAGACATACTATGTCATAAAGTATTTCCATTAAAACGCCATAACAAATACCTAGAGGCTTTACATTTAGCTCAGCTTGATAAACTTCAATATTAATGATTTTCCTTTTACTGATTAAAAGAGAAAAAGTTGTCCAAAAATGTCTCCAAGTTGCGTATCTTACTCTCGTAGACACGTAAATATGATCTTACAATGCTTTAATGATCTATATGTTTCAGGTTCATATATATTTATATACATTGATATATTTATTCAACCAACCTCCTTCGATTCATTTCCTAGATCAAAATTTTCCTATCTTATATACATTGATATTTTTTTTATTTGTTTGTATATATCAATGCATTGAGGTTTTGGCTACATATATATTTATATAGTATCGTTTTATGTGGATATGTATCCTTCTTAAATATATATATATATATATATATATATATATATATATATATCCATGCATTGATTTTTTATTTGGCTACATATCATATGATATATCATCGATTTTATGTGGATATATATCTTTCTTATATACCTATCAATGCCTTTGATAATTTGGGTACATATCAGATGATATAAACCATCGATTTCTCATTTAATGTGGATATCCTTCTTCCATAAAACCTTTTATGAACCAGATATGAAAAAATATCTCCACTATATGTTGATATCTCAGACTTCAATGATTATATATGAGAAAAAAAATAAATATAAGTGCATTGACTGATTGACACACCGACCACTTTGCTTTTCTATCTTCTATTCTGATTCTTTTTTTTGTTGTTGTTGTCGTCATTATGTTATTTCTGATATATCAAGTGGTTAGGGTGAGTAAACAATATATAGTAGCTACACTTATTTTTCTCATTACAAACGTAAAATGTGAAAAACTAAGTCTAGCAACTTGGTTATAGTAAAAAAGTTTTCAAGAAGTAATTAAAGCGATAAGTATACAAACCATTGAAACCAATAGCATGGTAACGTGGTTTATTCAGAAGTTCTAATATGGGCCCTTAAAGGACTTATATGAAGACCATAATGGTTTAAACCCAATAAAATTGCCGCGAAGCCGATGGTTTAAAACGGTAGCCGAACAAAACCGGGCGGCGAAATAAATCTTGTTGTATTGCGTTTTCCCGCTACTACCATTTTTCCCTCTCTTGTTTATTTTTTTTTTTCCTTTAATTTTTTTGTTATCCCATTTCCTGATAAAACCCAGCAGCATCGACCATGAGATTGATTCTTCACTTCGGCTACATTGGATCTCAATCTCGATCTCAATCTCCGTCATCCTCTGATATTATTAACCTACAATGCCTGCCATCGCTGGACCTAGTTCATCCCCTCAGAAGCATGTCGTCGGCTCCAGATTGGAGGTTACCGGAGGTCTTAGATCCGCCGAAGTCAATACTTGTCGGAAACGCAAGTTGAGATCCGATTCCGCTGCGGAGGTTTCATCATCGACGCCTGTGAATTCGATTTCCACGCCGATGAAATGGAAATCTCCCCGACGGTGTGCTGTTTCAATCCCTAAGACGTCTGATGAGGTAAGCTCCTTTGTTCTTTTAGTGAGAATCGATCGATTCGAATTTGTAGTTCTTGATTGATTTTGGTATTTAGTTAAAAATCTGATTCTGTAATGATTTATAAAATGTTGGATCGATTGCAGGAGATTAAGGAAGATTCTAATGGGAATTTGGCAAGTCCAGTGATATCAGTAGTGAAGAACTTAGATGTTTGTTTAGATGTTGAATCAAAGTGGAACCCTAGAGGTATTTATATATGAACCCTAGATGTTGAATCAAAGTGTTCATGATTTCATTCATTAGTGTTGTATTGATTTTTTAAGGCTCTCAGTGAGTTTGATTGTATAATTTGACTGGGTTCAGATGAGGAACAAATGAAAGCTGTGAAGGAGGCATTGCATGTGTCTAAGGCACCGTCAACTGTTGTTTGCCGTGAGGATGAGCAGAGACGGGTTTTCGAGTTTGTTAAAGGTTGTATGGAACAGAACAAGGCTGGGAGTTTGTATATATGTGGCTGTCCTGGAACTGGGAAGTCACTATCCATGGAGAAAGTAAGACAACAAGCTGAAGACTGGGCGAAACAGGTAATCAATCTTGTGTGTCTGTCTCAGAACCTGTGATTAGTGCGGATTTTATCCAATAGAAAGACTGATCCTTCTTGAATTCTTACAGACAGGGGTGCCTTGTCTAGAAACAGTGTCTGTTAATTGCACGTCATTGACAAAATCAACAGATATTTTCTCCAAGGTAAGACCTTCTGCAATAGAAACACCTCGAAGTTTTCTTGGTCTCATTTCAATATAGTTGGTAATTGAGTTATTTTGTTTTTAGATACTTGGTAAAAATGAGTCCGGGAGGGAAGCTAATGGTTCATCTCCACCTCTACAACAACTTCAGAGCTTGTTTTCTCAAAAGCAACAACAATCCAGCTCAAAGATGATGTAGGTTTTTGTTTTCTTCTTGGTCTGTCATATGTTGACTTGGTAGATATAATTTGTTGCGCTGTATCTCATTCAAACTTTGTCTGCAGGCTTATAATTGCAGATGAGATGGATTACTTGATCACAAGAGATCGAGGTGTCCTTCATGAGCTTTTTATGCTCACAACTTTGCCTTTTTCAAGGTGTATACTTATAGGTAAAACTGTCTTGCGTTATCAATGTTCATATTTTTTTTATCTGTTTCCTCTGCTCATACAAATGAAGTTTTAATTTCGTATTTGTCCTCCAGGTGTAGCAAATGCAATAGACCTTGCAGATCGTTTCCTTCCAAAATTGAAGTCTCTTAATTGTAAGAATTTCTCCATAATTGTGTGCCATTTGAACATTCTTCATACTTCACCATATGTCCCTAAGCTTTGATGAAGAATAAAAGTTGAGTATACTCCTTTTAACTTATTGTTCCAATTAATGCAGGCAAACCTTTGGTTGTCACTTTCCGTGCCTATTCTAAGGAGCAGATCCTTAGGATACTGCAGGAAAGGCTTGTGGTAAGTCTACCGTAATTTTGTGATATTTGATGAGAGAGGAATGTCTGATTAAGTATATCAGGATAAATCTATTGCCAATGCCATTTTTTCTGTTTCAAAGCAGTTGGTATTCAAGGAATTATGGAGATTGAAACTGTATATTAGTATATATCTAATCCAAACTCATACTACTTTCTATGTTCATCTTAAATGATTACCTTCACTGTTGTAACAGGCACTTCCATATGTTGCATTTCAATCAAATGCCTTGGAAATTTGTGCAAGAGTAAGAAGAATATATGTCATTTTTTTTTCTCTCAACCTTGTTTTCTTTTTTAGATTCTTAATTAATATTCATAATGTTTGCATTGTCCCAGAAAGTATCAGCTGCATCAGGAGACATGAGAAAGGCTCTATGTGTTTGCCGGTTAGTTCTCTTACGAATTTTGTTTCTATTGTAACTTTAGTCCTGAAATTAGAACATTAAAGATGACAGTCCGTATTTACTCACATTGATTTGATTTCAGGAACGCCCTAGAAATCTTAGAAATAGAAGCTAGAGGATCAATAGATCAAGAACCACAAGGTCCAGTTCCAGAGTGTCAAATGGTTAGTATTTTTATCTCTACTTTACTCAGTTCACTTACTGACGATGAAAATATCCAGGATCCATAGAAACCGTTGTCTTATTCCATAATTGTTATCATCGAATCTATAGGTGAAGATGGATCATATGTTAGCTGCATTGTCCAAGACGTTTAAATCTCCAGTAGTCGACACCATTCAGTCCCTTCCTCAACACCAGCAAGTAAGTCACACATCAACACACAGATTAGTTGATATCTTGTACTTCGTGTTCATAAGTTAAAAAAAAAAAATATAACAACATGCTTTGCATAGGAATATACAATTCTGTAGTTTTGTTTTCCAGTGTGATCTAAAGTATTGTTAATGTAGTTTGAGAATATGTACTAACCTTAACTAAGAGAACAACTATCATAACGCACAATGTTGGCGTGTATCTGGTTCTATGACTTGGTGGATAACACGATAAAATCTGAAATTCACATGCTTATACTGAAAACTTGCAGATCATAGTCTGTTCTGCTGCAAAGGCCTTTAGAGGAAGCAAAAAAGATAGAACCATTGCAGAGGTAAAAATCTTGATTGAAAGAACAATACACAAAGTCCCAAACATAGCTTCATGAACTTGTAACTTAAGGCTTTGTACATAATATTCATATATGTGAATTTTCACACTTTGATGCAGTTAAATAAGCTATACTTGGAAATCTGTAAATCTTCGACGATAACGCCAGCTGGAATTACAGAGTTCACAAACATGTGTACAGTGCTAAATGACCAGGTACTAACTCCTATAAGAGTAATAACTCTCATGTTTGTGTATGGTTTATGTAAATCTTGAAAGAGACATTTGATTGAAAATGTCATTTTTGGATTGACATAGGGGATACTAAAACTTAGTCAAGCTCGGGACGATAAGCTAAGGAGAGTGAGCCTCAGAGTAGATGAAGCAGACATCACATTTGCTCTTAAGGTATACATTACATCCTTTGCTAATTATTCCCGAAATGCAGTTTCTTAATTTATTTAACACCTTCCCTTTTCATTGCACAACAGGAAATTCGATTCTTCCGCAACTGTCTTCTATGATGAAGTTATTGAGTAATAGCAATGGATTCCTCCATTTTTTTTATAGAATACAAAGAGTAAAAAAAAAAATACAGTACACATAAATTGTATTATTCTGTTATACAAGTTGCAAACAATACATTAGTTACATACTTACATTGAAAGAGAACTCAGTGTCTGTCATTCAACTGTACAAGAAAGACCACTAAACGATACTGGGAGATAGATTTTTATATTGGAAACTCACACTCACTAAACCAGGGCAAGCAGTATGTATGTGAGAGAGTGTTTGCATTAGCAAAGCAAAAGATCACAAGAAAAAGGTCATCTAAAGTAACAAGGCTGACCTCAAAAATTCAGAGGTCTCAAGATTATCTCAACCACTAAAGTAGAGCAAACACCAAACTTAGCTTATGCGCTGATGTCATATTCTACATCACTACTCTAAAGTTTCATATCGACCTGTCTCATATTTCCTGGAAGGCATTTTTGGGCTTAAAAGCAAAGAAAATATTGAGGTCACAAATAGAAATGACCAAAATATTGAGGTCACTACTCTAAACTTCCAAAATATGTACTCTCATAGCAATGACCATAATCTGGTAGCTAGGAGATATTACTAATGCTTCCAAGGCAAGACCGTATATATGAAACCTCTGTTCTGAAGCTGACTAACAAAACTATCTCCTGTGTTCAATACAACCAAGAGTTTCCAAAGTTCCAACATATTCAGTGAAATCGTTTCCGAAACTCTTTGTGGCTATTAAGGAGTTGTAATCGGTAATTCTTTCATTCTGTAAATACGTTCGTAGTTACAGTCTTAGAATTCTGATGACTCATGCCTTTGAATTGCCATAAGATAAGTTCAAATAGAACTGAGTGGCAAGCGCAACAGTGGATAAATATTTTAACATCTAGACATGTCACTCTGTCAGAATTTAAGGCCCCATGAAACAAAAAAATTCTATCATCACCCTAATTCACCAGTTTGGCAATGCAGGTAATTAAGGGCAACCTATTACAACCTTAACTTAGTTCATAGACAACACATTTTACAATAATAGTAATTCTCAACAGGTAAAATGCAATAGTGTAAGTACAAGGTGAAGCAGAGGCACTAAGAGAGGCATCAAGGATCAAGGACTTGAGAAGATATTCAATGTTCAAAATTGCTTCACAAGAAAGCAACTAACCTTCACTTATATTCCGACCAAAAAAAAAAAACCTTCACTTATATCATACACGCGTACCATAATATTTGTTATTTCCTTTTTTTTTTCACCACTTAAGATTTTGTTATATGTATAAAAAATATAACCACTTAATACAGTTGATTTTGTATTAAGATATAATTTGATATGATTAATTTTCTTTTAAACAAAACATAAAAATTTAACATAAAGTTCTCAAATAAAAGTATCTTGGTATGGTTTTTATAGGTTAAAAACCTAAAAGCCGAACGAATTCCCAAGAAAAAAAATCCGAATAATCTGAGTGGAAGTCAAAAAAGTATGGATCAATTACCATGCAACTCCCACGTTGACGACGACGAAGACCATGGTTGGACGAAAGTCGTGTCCCGGAAGAAAAAAGTTTCCGGCAGGAATGAACGACGGATCCTGACAGCAAATAAGATGGTTTCTGCTGATGTAAAGGAGATTCTGAGGGCAGAAACACCTAAAAATCCACAACCCAACAAGGAGGAGATTCTGAGGGTAGAAACCCCTAAAAATCCACAACCCAAGAACAAGAAGAAGAAGGAGGAGACTGTGAGGGCAGAAACACCTAACAATCCACAACCCAAGAAGGAGGAGATTGTGAGGGCAGAAACACCTAACAATCCACAACCCAAGAAGGAGGCCGAGAAGAAACCGATAGTGTCTTTGTCCGAAGCTATGGCAAAGATCGACCATTCAAGTCTTGCGGCTTTCCTCGCCGTATCATTGGTAAGTACATCATGAGCTGATGTAAAATTCAGCTCGATCCTTTTGTTTTAGTTACTTAAAATCCATAACCCCACAAATCAAAATTCATATATTTTTGTTTTTTTTGTTAAATAGGAATCATATTCGGATGAGCCAGTGACTCAGCTATTACGATTTATGAATTACATCGGGAGACAACTTACCGAGGTGCAATTTCCATGGCTGGAGATGTTTCCTTTTGAGGGTACTTGGCCCAAGCTTATCGATGTCATGAATGTGAGCTGTTTCTTCTTTTTTTGGTTCAGATTTTGAAGTCTATGTTAGATTGTTGAAGCTGATTGATTATAAACTCTTTTTTTATATATCTATAAAACAGGTTCCGTTGTGTGATATTCCTGAACCTATCTCTAACACATCAGTCAGTTGGATCCTTCAAGTTCCAGTTATGGCACTCTCTGGCTTTGTGGTGTGGGCGTTTGGTTGTACTATCACTCATTTGGAAGCACAACAAAAAGGTGCCAAATCTGGCAAGATCGGTGAACAACCTACTTCTCCCAAACCTCATGTAAACTTTTGCAATACCTTTCTCTTAACAATTGTCGCTTTCACTTATGTATTATGATGTGGTTGAATTACCTTTGTTTGACTAACTCCATTATTGTTCTCTTTGTTTTTCTTTTCCGATTAGATGCCAATATTTGTTACATTGGCAATGGTAGTGCATTGGAGACCTGAAGCTTTGACTTATGCACTGCCGACTATTAGGGGGAGGCGTTATTTTCAAGGACAGGACAGGCTTCCGCTTACAGTTTGGATGATGGCTGTGGTTCGTGTTTTCCTTTATGTGAACTTTGGACCAAGAGAGTGTCGAAACTTGTGTGTTTTCTGTGATCTGTTGTATTATGAAATTCATTTGAACTGTAAAACTGTGGACAGGCCTCCCAGCATAATTTAGGTGCAGGGTTGTATTCATGGGCGCACAACTTGTTACCAGTAGTGGGTAATACGAGCTGCAACCCTCAGTCAACGGATCTTATCCTGCAGTTGGTTGAGGAGTGAGTCGGAAGTTTTCTTTTGATTGATCTCCTTTGCTATATAATATAAACAATCATCTCATCTTTGTTTAATGCAATTTTCTTTATCAGAATTGTTGCGGATCCAATGGCTTGGACGATGCGTAGGAACCAAGCTGCTATTGTGCATCAGCGAATGATTCCGCCTCCTTCATTTGAGATCTTACTGCGGCTTACATTCCCTGCTTCATCTGCAAGAGTAAAAGTAAGTTAGTAATCTTTGGAATTCATAACAACACAAACCTTGATGCTTTTGTCGATTCTGATCACAAGCATGGTCTCTGTACGCACACAGGCTACAGAGAGGTTTGAGGCAGTTTATCCCTCGCTGAAAGAAGTGGCTCTTACCGGTGCACCAGGAAGCAAGGCAATGGAACCAGTCATTCAACAGATATTCTCTTTGTCTTTGAAACTTGCTGGAGAAGGTATACATATACTAGCTAGTAACAAAAACTTTTGAATCCTTGACAGTTCTAATGTGTTACTGTTGTGTCACAGGAAATCCTGCTTTAGCCAAGGAAGCTACAGCAATAGCTATATGGTGTGTCACCGAAAACGTTGATTGCTGCAAGCACTGGGACAGTCTCTATACGAAGAATATAGAAGCTAGTGTTGCTCTTCTTAAAAAGCTTGTCGACGAATGGAAGGATCATTCCCTCAAACTATTCTCATCAGCGAGAAATTTTTTCACTGTCACTGAAACTACGAAGAGCTTCAGGCTAAAAGTTAATACCTCTTACTCTTCTAAGCTTTAAACTAATTTCACCTTTTTACCTCAGTTGTAATTTCATCTCTGACTTAAAGCTGTTGTGATATTTTTTTAAGAACGAAAAAGCCATCACTGAAGGAGGAGCCAATGCTTCTCTTTACAAAGAAGCTGACAAGTCCTGCAAATTTATCTCGCGGAGAATCTCCCATGTATGGTTCAGACATTACTGCTTCAAAGCTACTGCTGTGGTTCTAGCTGTAGCTGCAGGACTAGCCACTGCTGCAGCTGTAGCTGCTGCTGGAGTAGCAACCTTTGCTGCAATTGTTCTATTTATCTACCCGGAGCTTAGGGACCTCTGGTGAACTCATTGGATCTGCAGCTATACGTCAATGCAATCACCACAGCATTAAACAAGTAAGAGAGAAACATCTGATATAAGTTGTCTTAACATCTTTCTAAAAACAAAATATTTAAAAGTAGTTTGCCTTTTGATTTCGATGAACTGAGATCCTACGATATAGTAATTTTCACGACCCGGTTCGAGATGTAATAAAGGATGGTTTTTAAGACAACTTCTTGTTGATCATGTTTCACGAAGGAAGAAACTAAGAGAGAAACATCTGATATAAGTTGTCTTAACGACTCCCGTAACCAACTTGCAACAATATCAAAGGAAGAAACTGAGCTCACGATTCACGAAGCTTCAAAGAAAACCAAGAATAGAAGAAGCAGAACAAGCTTTTTGGGACTTCATTAGACGAATTCGGCCCATTCCATTCAAAGCCCATAAGCATATGATTTAACTTTAAGTAATTATATTTTTATTATTATATAAAAATTGATACATGTTTTTTTTCTTTATGAATAAAATAAGACAACTTTTTGTTTTTTGAATATGATATAAAAATAAAAATACATAGTTTATAGATTAAATGAGGGAACAACTTTTTTTGTATGTTTAATTTGGTACTTACCATTTTACTAACATATCCAGGGAAATTGTTCGCAAAACCTTTTCACAGGACTTTTATCTCCAGGGACGAAGTATTCCCCACTATTGTATGGGTTTCCATCACAAACTTGCTTGCAAGCGTCAGAACATTTGGCTGGAGTTGCTTTTTTGCCGGTCTTCATGCACACGTTAGTAACACAGTTTCTAAGACATACATCCAGCGCTCTCTTGTTCGAATGAGCGACTTGTGCTGAAAACATCATCGTACATAACGTTATAATCATTAAGATATTGCATATTCTCTTTGACATTTGAACCGCCATCTCGTTGGTATTCTGATAAGTCTAAAAAAAATCATCGTACAAAGCTACTGCTGTGGTTCTTTTTTTTTTGAATGAATGTAAAAATATATTCAAACCCAAAAAAGTCCTTTTTACAATAAATGCATTCTTGTTTTAGACTTTAATCAAAAAGGTATAAAAGAGTTGAGAGATATCAGACCAAGAATGAGAAGCAAGCCAGAGTTGAAGCCCGTCCGCAAACTTCGTGGTATGCAAGGCAAGAAGCTTGTTTCTGATCAATCGATCAAGGAACTGAATGAGCTGAGCTGATGTACTAGGATTGCCTCCATGTCGTCGACGGTTCCGCTCCAACCAAATGGTATGGACTGTGGCTTGAAAAGCAAGGCGTAAGAGAAAACAAACAGTGCCCTTAACATTCGTACCCGAGAGGAGGATCAAGAGCTGCGAGAGTTGAGTTGAGTAAAATTGAGGGCAGAGGGAACGAGTCATAGCCTGCCAAACACGTGAAGTGTATCCACAGTCAAAAAACAAGTGAGAAACTGTCTCCAGCGGGGCACTGCAGAGGCCACAAGAAGGGTATAGACCCCTGTTCCACTGCAGCATGCGATCCCCGGTGTTGAGTCTCTGACGGATCGCTAGCCATAAAATAAAAGAGTGCTTTGGTATAGAGTATTGAAAAAACACTCTTATACCAACCCACTTGTGACCCTTCACGGCGAAGCTGTAGCCAAGTCTTAGTGGTGGAGAACTGAGAATCATAGGAATTGTCTGACCGCCGCCAAAGAGCAGTGTCGGTGTGTTCACATGGACCACAAGCCTGTAATGCAGTGATTTCTGATATTACCTGGGTCAACATGACAGATCGCCGACGACGGACTGAGTGGCCCTGCAGGACCTCTGCAACTGTTGCCTGCGAAGTGATTCCAAGATCAATGAAACCTCTTTCCCCAAGCAGAGGAAAAAGGCAACCGAGGGAAGACCAATTATCATGCCAAAAAGAAGTAAGCATACCATCACCAACTTCCACTTTATGAAATTCTTTTGCAAGCGCTCTATACTTGAGTAGTTTTTTCCACATCCAAGAGCCCCTGGTGGTAGACTCTTTTACTGACCAAAAAGAAGCCCCTCTTAACAGCTCACACTAAATCCAATTAACCCAAAGAGAGCCTGTGGCCGAGACTATACGCCAAATCAGTTTGAAACAGCTAACTTTGTTGACCTCAACAAGCGACCTCAACCCAAGACCACCTTCCTCCTTAGGCATACAAACATCTACCTACGCAAGTTTATTTTTCTTAGCATCAAGCTCTGGACCGGACCAAAGGAAAGCATTGCAAAGCCGTTCTATCTCCTGGACGCATGCACTCGGTAACCTGAAAGCAGAAACCCAGAAGTTGGTTAGACTTGCAATCACTAAACGAAGCAGTTGCAACCTCCCCGCAAAAGAGAGGAATCGATTCTTCCATGAGCCAATGCGACTACAGATCTTTTCGATGAGTGGAGCACAGTCATGGACCGTCATTCGTTGGGTGAGCAGGGGCAGCCCTAAATAACGAACAGGCAGAGAACCAGAAGCAAACGGGAAGCGGACAAGGATGTCCTCCCTAGTGCGACCAGTAACCCCTGCTAAAAACAGAGTCGATTTCTCCAAACTGATTGACAAACCCGAGATTGCAGCAAAGTCCCTAAAGACCTCTAGAATACCTTCCATAGAAGAAGCTTTCCCATCAGAAAACACCATGATATCATCCGCAAAACAAAGGTGGGTAAGGTTTAGACTACGACAACGGGGATGATAGCCAAACTTACGCGCAGCTGCATCACGGTCAAGCATAGCAGACAACACGTTCATACAAATGACAAAGAGGTAGGGAGACAATGAACAACCTTGACGCAACCCTCGCTCACTATTAAAAAAACGCGCCAACTCTCCATTCGCCTGAACGGAGAAAGTGGCTGTAGACACACAAAGTTGAATCCAGTGAATGAACTCATCCGGCAAACCAAGAGCGGATAATACATTTAAGAGAAATGGCCACTGCACCGAGTCAAAAGCCTTTGAAATATCTATCTTCATCGCACATCTGGAGGAAACTCCCTCCTTATGATAGTCCTTGACAAGTTCTGTAGCAAGAAGTAAATTCTCCATGAGTAAGCGGTCCTTTATGAAAGCAGATTGGTTCGGTGCAATGAAATCAGGCAGGATAGTCTTGAGACGGTTCGCCAAAAGCTTGGAGATAATCTTATATAAGACATTACAGCAGGAGATTGGTCTGTAATCCTTCATTGCACAAGCCGAAGTGGTTTTTGGTATAAGAGCCAGGATTGTAGCGTCAACACCCTTTGGCAAAAAACCAAATGTAAAAAAAGATTGGACAGCCTTTGTGAGATCCGAACCAAGGATAGACCAAGTACTTTTGAAAAACTCCACCGTGAAACCATCTGGACCCGGAGATTTGTTTAAAGGCATGGAGAAGAGAACTTGTTTAACCTCCAGTGCTGAAACCTCTTGAAGAAGTCGGCATTGCTGATCCGCAGAACATCGAAAAGGTAACAGAACCCTTAAATCTGCAACAGAGATACCAGTGAACTCAACTGGTTTATGCGTTAGCAAATGTGTAAAAAACCGAATCCCTTCATCCTTAATATCATCCATAGCAGTTAGACAATTACCATTAGGGTCGACAATCTCATGAATCGAGTTCTGCGACTGGCGCTCTGTGATGGCATTGTAAAAAACTCTGTTATTCTTGTCTCCCACATTCAACCAGTGAAGTTTAGAGCGTTGCTTGAGAAATCGCTCCTCCAAACCTGCAACCCGCTCTCAACGAGCATGAGCCGCTGCTTCCTCCGCCACATCCTGAGGCGTAGGATGCAGGTGAGACGCTAGTTGTTTTGCACAAAGATCCTCATAAGCAACCATTGCTCGCCGAGAAATATCAGCCAGTGTGTTGCGACTTTGCTCTCGTAGAACAGGCTTTAACTGCTTTAGCTTCTTGCTTAGAAAGAACAAAGAAGACGTAGAAAGATAGAGAGCTGGAGTAGTCTGCCAATAGTCTGCAACACTCGGTAGGAACTCTGGTTGCGAAGCCATGAGATTAGTAAACTTAAAAGGTCCCTTCTTCTGCTGCATTTCAGAATCAAAGTAAATCTTGCCACGGAGATGATCAGAGCATCCCCCAGCCTCCACCAAATAGTAAGAATGTGGAAAGGATTGAGACCAGTCCACATTATGAAGAACTCTGTCTAGATTCTTACAAATAAGACCATTCTCTTGATTATTACTCCAGGTAAACAAAGGACCCAAAGCTCGCAACTCCAATAAAGAACAATAACGTACCACGTCTTGAAAATCACGCATCCCAGAGGTTAACAACGGAGTGGAGACAGCATTCGAATGCTCCTCAATGTCCATAGTTTCGTTGAAATCACCAAACAGAGCCCACGGCTTACCCTGAAAAGAGGCTAAGTCATGCTGCCTCCGAATATCAGCCCAAAGCGCTTTCCTTTCTGCTGCAGTATTATACGCATATATACAAGAGCACCAAATCTCATCTACACCACCACTCATCTGAACAGAAGAAGTGATCATCTGCCCACTCTTGAAAACAACCTGAACCTTTGTTTGCGGGTTTGACACAAACCAAATCCTTCCCAACCGACTGAAACCATAGTTAGACACAAGGTGCCAATCACCAAAAACCTTTTTCATTACACGATCCACATTTTGCTCTTGAACCTTCGTTTCCAAAAGACAACCAAACTGAAAACCATTCTTCCTTACCCACTTCTTGACAACATCCTGTTTATTTGACTTATTAAAACCCCGAATATTCCAGAAAAATCCCGACATTAACGGTTGCGAGAAGAGTTCTTTCTGCCAAAACTTCGAGGACCAGCGTCCTCGGTTTTCTTAGATGAGTCAGACAAAAACTTATGAGCATCCTTTGAATTCCTCGGCTGCTGCACACGAAGAGTAACATGATCCTTAAGCACTGACAGCTGACGAACTGACTCCAAGACAGACTTATTTCCTGTTGCAGAGACAGGAGGAGCTCCAAGTTTCTCAACCGCAGCAAGCACGGCATCAGGTTCAATCTCCCCTTCCTCAGTATCTCCCAAAGCAGCGAACCGGGAAGGAGAAGCAATTTGAACCGCACCATAAACTAATTTTTTTTGCATTGCTTGTGAGTTTTTACCACCCGAAGTAGTAACTTCTGTCCACTCCTCTGCTGTCCCCGAACCCTCCTTCTCAGTAACCAGTGGAACAGAAAATGCATCAGAGCTGGGATCTGTAACGTGCCCCGCACACTTCACCACTGGCAGAGTAGTGTCTGCCAGAGGCATAGTTTGCTCAGGCAGAGTAGTGTCCTCTCCTTCCGCAGGCATGGTGTGTTCTACAGGCTTAGGTTGCTCCACCACTGGCGTGGTGGTCGGCACATTAACGTGAACAGTAACAGCCGCTTCCGTCAAAACAGGTTGAACGGAGACAGGGGATGAAGATGCAGTTGCTAGCTTCGCCAAACAGCCGTCAACAGAGTGGCCCCACTTCCGGCAGAAACCACAACGATTAGGCAGCCAAGGGTATTCATATTGCACACAGGCTTCAACTCCACACACTGAAAAATAGTACGTTTTTGGTAGCTCGTGCATAAGATCCACTTCCACAAAAATCTTAGCATCATCAAAATTAGTAACTAGCTCAGTGTCCGGGTGCAATCTCTTAGGGTCACCCACCGGACTTGCAAGAAAGCTAAGCCCCTCCCAGGTGAACATTGAATGCGGAACATTCTTGAATGTAACCCACAAAGGCATTGTGCGAATCTCCGGTTGGGCCTCCTCTACTATCAGAGACCACTTCGAAACCATCATTGGCAAAGCACAGATGTTCCACATACCCCTACGGAGTGCTCGCAGGCGAGCAGACGCATTACGGATACGGAACTTGACTGTTGTTTCATTGACTGCATAGACATCGATCTTAATGTTTTTATCCCCAAATTCCAGATCTTGTTTACAATAACATGGATCTTGGCTACATGAGGCGCTTCAGACGGAAACCTACCAATGAGAAAATCCTCCCACAAAGGCACCGAATCCTTGAGAATAGCATCTGGAACAGCGACCGTGGTCTTTCCATCTACCATCGAAACTTCAAAATCAAACTTCGTGAGGCTTGGCTTACCTCCTACGACATTAGCATAAGATTTAGGAGTCGTAGCCTCCTTCTGCGGACTGGAAACAGTATTCGAAACCCCGACAGTACCCTCCACCATCATGAGAAACCCCGACGGCCAACCGCCGAGACGCTGCGGAACGTGCGGCGCACGACAAAACCCTAATCGCCTTCAAAATCGCACCCTTGCTTACGTGTCCTTTTTAGATCTCTTCTTATGTAATTCTTCAAGATTTACTGCTGTGGTTCACCTTCAACGGGAGAGCTTTTTGCTACTGTATAATTCACTAAAATCAAAGATATTTGCGAGCTACAAGTTCTCCTAATCTCTCAAAGATAATCATAAGAAAGAGTTACAAAGAATTCATCTAAAAGTAAAACCCAAGATTAACAAGTATGAGGCGAAATTATCTGGAGACTGGAATAGTACTCTTAATAAAACGTTTTTAATTAAACAACCAATACGTACTCTTAATAAAATTGTTTTAAGACAATGTTAAGACAACTTAAACTTATATTAGACAATCTCAAAGCCCAGTCCATGTTTCTCTCTTAGTTGTTTAATGCTTTGGTGATTGCATTGACGTATAGCTGCAGATCCAATGAGTTCACCAGAAGTTCTTAAGCTCCGGGTTGAAAGATAGAACAACTGCAGCAGTGGCTCCTGCTCCTGCAACAGCTAGAACCACAGCAGTAGCTTTGAGGCAGTAATGTTTGTCCTTCCATCGGGGAGTCTCCGCGAGATCAATTTGCAGGACTTGTCAGCCTCTTTGTAAAGAGTAGCATTGGCTTTTCCTTTAGTGATGGCTTTTTCGTTCTAAAAAATATCACAACAGCTTAAGTCAGAGATGAAACTACAAGAGGGAAGGGTATTACTTTCAGCCTGCAGCTCTTAATAGTTTGACTGAGAGTGAGAGTATTTTTCGGCGATGACAATAGTTTGAGGGAAAGATACTTCCATTCGTCCACAAGATTCTTAAGAAGAGCAACACTAGCTTCTATATTCTTCGTATAGAGACTGTCCCAGTCCTTCCAGCAATCAACGTTTTCAGTTACAGACCAGATAGCTATTGCAGTAGCTTCCTTGGCTAAAGCAGGGTTTCCTGTGACAACAGTAACACATTAGAATGCGAAGCAGAAACGTCTAGGATTCGAGGTTTTTGTTACTAATATATATATACCTTCTCCAGCAAGTTTCAAAGACAAAGAGAAAATCTGTAGAATGACTTCTTTCATTGCCGTGCTTCCTGGGTCACCGGTGAGAGCCACTTCCTTCAGAGAGGGATAAACTGCCTCAAACCTCCCTGTAGCCTGTGTGCGTACAGAGACCACGCTTGTGATCAGAATCGACAAAAGCATCAAGGTTTTGTTTTTATGAATTCCAAATATTACTAACTTACTTTTACTCTTGCAGATGAAGCAGGGAATGTAAGCCGCAGTAAGATCTCAAATGAAGGAGGCGGAATCATTCGCTGATGCACAATAGCAGCTTGGTTCCTACGCATCGTCCAAGCCATTGGATCCGCAACAATTCTGATAAAGAAAATTGCATTAAACAAAGATGAGATGATTGTTTATATTATATAGCAAAGGAGATCAATCAAAAGAAAACTTCCGACTCACTCCTCAACCAACTGCAGGATAAGATCCGTTGACTGAGGGTTGCAGCTCGTATTACCCACTACTGGTAACAAGTTGTGCGCCCATGAATACAACCCTGCACCTAAATTATGCTGGGAGGCCTGTCCACAGTTCAAATGAATTTCATAATACAACAGAACACAGATACACACAAGTTTCGACACTCTTGGTCCTAAGTTCAGATAAGGGAAAACACGAACCACAGCCATCATCCAAACTGAAAGCGGAAGCCTTTCCTGTCCTTGAAAAAAATGGCTCTCCCTAATAGGCTCCAATGCTAAAGTCAAAGCATTAGGTCTCTTACGCAATACCATTGCTAATGTAACAAATATTGGCATCTAATCGGAAAAGAAAAACAAAGAGAACAATAATGGAGTTAGTCAAACAAAGGTAATTCAACCACATCATAATACATATAAGTGAAAGCGACAATTATTAAGAGAAAGGTATTGCAAAAGTTTACATGAGGTTTGGGAGAAGTAGGTTGTTCACCAATCTTGCCAGATTTGGCACCTTTTTGTTGTGCTTCCAAATGAACGATAGTAGTACAAAACGCCCACTCCACAAAGCCAGAGAGTGTCATAACTGGAACTTGAAGGATCCAACTGACTGATGTGTTAGAGATAGGTTCAGGAATATCACACAATGGAACCTGTTTATATATGAAAAAAAAAGAGTTTATAATCAATCAGCTTCAACAATCTAACATAGACTTCAAAATCTCTGAACCAAAAAAGAAGAAACAGCTCACATTCATGACATCGATAAGCTTGGGCCAAGTACCCTCCAAAGGAAACATCTTCAGCCATGGAAATTGCACCTCGGTAAGTTGATTCCCGATGTAATCCATAAATCTTAATAGCTGAATCTCTGGCAATTTCGAATACGATTCCTATTTAAGCAAAAAAAAAAATGAATTTTGATTTGTGGGGTTATGGATTTTTAAGTAACTAAAACAAAAGGATCGAGCTGAATTTTACATCAGCTCATGATGTACTTACCAATGATACGGCGAGGAAAGCCGCAAGACTTAAATGGTCGATCTTTGCCATAGCTTCGGACAAAGACACTATCGGTTTCTTCTCTTTGTTCGGTTTCGGCTTTTTAGTTTTAGGGAGATTCTCATTATTCCTGGCCGCCGCCTCACCGGCACTGTTCGTTTCATCCTTTACATCAGCAGAAACCATCTTATTCGCCGTCAGTATCCGTCGTTCATTCCTGCGGGAAACTTTGTTCTTCCGGGACACGAGTTTCGTCCAACCATGGTCCTCGTCGTCGTCGTAAACGTGGGAGTTGCATGGTAATTGATCCATACTTTTTTGACTTCAACTCGGATTTTTTTTAAGAATTAATTCGGCTTTTTAGGTTTTTGGTTTTTAACCTATAAAAACCATACCAAAAACAAAACAAAAATATGAAAATTTAATGTAGTTTGATACTTTCATTTGAGAATTTATTTTTTAAAAAAAATTTTGTTTACAAGGAAATTATTGGTAACAAGTGGTAATTATATAACAAAAAATAAAAATTTACCATAAAGTGGTCCTTTTATGTTTACAAATCTTAATGAAGGCTTTTTTTTTTACCTTAAAGCTAATTTATGATTTATCTATCAAGCACAAATTAATTAGTTACCACTTGTTACCACAAACTGCATCAAGGGTATTTTACCACAAATAATTTTGTGTACCACTCATTATAGATAAGTTAGCTATAAGGTAAAAATGCCTTAATATTTGTAGTTATCAGCAGGTTTTGAATAATTTCGAGCAACCGACACGGCAACGTCGCCAAGGCTCCCCTCAGAGCCTCAGATGAAGACGACAACCTTCATTGAATACCAAACTGTGAGTCGTTTTAAAAATATAACATAACATATATACCTGCTGTTTTTTATTTATGAATTATACAAAAAAAAACAGCGTACCGTCTCTTTTTTTGCTTTTTTTCCAGTCATGTGATTACTTATTATTAGACCAGGTCTATTACTCTAATAAGTTTGATAAATTTCTAAAAATTGCCCAGGACACCAATTTAACCATATTATTTTTCACATAATTTTCCAAATTCAATCACCACAACACCAGTAGTAGACTCATCATCACAAGAAATCACCAATAAAACTTAGTTATTCAAATTTCAAAAGAGTCAGAGATAAAAACTAATAAATCACAACTTCAGAGCCTTGATTAAATCACAAATTTCAGAGCTTAGAGTAGTCTTGGATATATATAATGAAGCATAAATCCACAAGGGAGTATAACATCACAACACAAATATTATAAATTAAACATAAAATTTGAAATTTAACTTGAGCTCATGAATTATTGCACTACAGGTGGCAGAAGGTCCACAACTTATCACTATACACTTCCATCTAATGGTATTTCTAAATAACCTTAGCTGATTTGCTTTTTTTTCTTTACTTTGTCCACGAAAAAGATGATTAGATCTTGTAGATCACATATCCTAAGACTCAAATCAGAGCTAAGTGAAATACTCTCAAAATCATTACCATGGAAACATATGACTCTTGCATATTTGTATGATGCATTGTGAGAATTTTGTTCAAAATCTTGGACCTCAGATTGGGATATAAAATGGCATTTTACATCCATTGCTTTTCATGGTTGAGAAAAAACCTCAAATACTGATGACTTTCTCATTTGCAATATTTTTATTCATTCTAAAAGATCTATTAATTTTTATACCAACTTTATCATAAATGAATTTGGCCAACGAAAAATTAGAAGCCTTTTGAACCTCTCCAAGGTGCTTTGATGCATTATGAGTTGAAAGAGCTGGTGCATTATGGTCAGAATGATATTTTTCTTTCAAATCTGGAACACCAAACATATATTCAGAAAATATGTATATATATATATATATATATATATATATATATATATCAAAATAATAATTATAATAGTAATTATATTTAATCTAAAATTTTAATTTTACATTAATGATGAAAACCTGACAACCACAACATTAATGATGCTGAACATGTTGGTTTCCCTGATTGATCCATTAAATATAGTGTCCCAGCACGATCAAGTATAAACAGCGACTCTATATGTTCACTGTTCAGAAGACAGAAGAAAATCAAAGGTTATTGAGCAACTCTACACATTATATATAGAAATGTCGACATCCAGTCAATTTTGCTTAAAGCTAAATCGAAATTGAACCTAGAAACAAAGCAGCCCCTAAAGAATTGTTTCAATCAATTACACACTATAAAGAATCAATCAATTACTATTCTTTGTTTTCAAAGTTTAAACACAGAATTTAGGTGAAGTTTCAGTGTCTTAGAATACTTGTATGAATGAGCGAGTCTAGCCACCAAAATTTACCAAACCTACTCAATGCTCCATGACATTTCAAAGCTAACGATACATAGAACTGTCACCAGAACCACATATATAACAAGTGATAGGAGACACTCACGGATAGTGCAAGAGTAATCTGCCTGCGGGTAGATCCACGTAAATCTGTTGCTGTTTCTCTTTAGGAAATCCCAATACCTCAGCAGCGTTGGCAAGGCTGCAAAGAGACGTCCATGGCGATGATAAAAATATAAAAACTAATACATGGCCGATGACTTTTTCGTTTGCAATATTTTTATTCATTATAAAAGATCTATTAATTTTTATACCAACTTTCTCATGAATGAATTTGGCCAACTAAAAATTAGAAGCCTTTTGAACCTCTCCAAGATGCTTTGATGTATTATGAGTTGAAAGAGCTGGTGCATTCTGGTCGGAATGATCTTTTGCTTTCAAATATGGAACACCAAACATATATTCAGAAATATATATATATATATATATCAAAATAATAATTATAATTGTAATTATATTTAATCTAAAATTTTAATTTTACATTTACCGTAGGTCTTTTAGTTATTATATATGGTAATAAAAATTATATATGTTAAATGATAGGGTGGTAACTTAATAATAATATGAAGAATTCGAACAAGTTAAAGGAAAAAAAAATAAAGAAGACATAAATAGTAATGGTGTTGACTGTAAATTAGTATATCTATACTATTAATTGGGGAGTACAAATAAGAGATTTTCGGAAATAAACAAAAAAATTCCATTAAATGCCCTTGGCAATGTGTGAGAAAAAAATAAGAACAAGGGTAATTAAGAGAAAAATTAAACGAAACTTTAATTTACCAGTTATAAAGTAATTCAGATCTAGAATAAGGGACTGGAATCTTGATGGGTGGAGGACGCGGATCCTAAGCGTGTTAAGTCATCAATTACAAGATCATTCGGATCAAGAATAATCCAGTCGGATCTTCATTGATAAGGGACGCAGATCTTCAATAGTATAGATTTTCTATTATCACGAAGATATGTTTCCAAAAAACGATTTGCAAGTAATATATTCTACCTAATTTATAGTAACTTATTCTAATTGATACAAAATCTTCCAAACTTCCAAATCATCGCAATCATTGATAACAATCACCATACACACCAATCACTAAATCCGGAATTGCCAATATGAAAAAGATTTGTTATTATCAAAATCCTTAATACTTTTCTATAAAAGGGAGCTCTGGTAGAAGAACAATACCTCAAACTTTGCAAACAGTCTCTCCGTCTCTGGCAAAAACAATAAAAAATGGCTACTTCGTATGAGTCAATCATAATTATATAGCTTGGCATCAATCATCATAGATAATGCGTATTTACTTTGTGTGATTATATGCATGTAGCAGGGATTGAATCAAGAAAATGTGAAATGCTCTTGGGACCTTTGTGACCGAAAGAGTTTGGTTCGATTCTCAACTCTATAGTTTTTGTTCCATTAAAATATCTTTGATGTTATTTTCTGCTTCAACAGATATAGTATCAAAGCCATTAGAAATTCTGGATACTGGAAAAACCTAATCAACGATGGTGATAGAAAAGTTCCTACAATTGAATCGCGAGCCTTGCTTTGGGTGTAGATCATGAGCTTTGATCCGACTTTGAATCCATTGTTTTGTTGATTCTATGCATGGACCTAAACTATATTTTTTTTTTTGTGCAAACAAGAACTTTCATTACTTAAAGCCTCAAGAGAGGGAAGTTCATACAATCAAAGATTAAAACATAACAAGAGGGATAAAAATAATGGTTACATGAGTTTTCCAAAGTGGTACAGTTTGAAAAATCTTTTGAGACCATTGTGGAGTCGACCATGAAGAATAACTTCACGACTTCCTTGATCAGCTTGTGATCATAATTGTTATGCGCAAAATATGCGACCAAGCTTTTAGAAGGGTGCTCCATGAGGGAGACAAGGATTTGGGTGCCAGCCAATATGATAAGGATCATAACCAAGAAACCAAGGATCTTCAAACTTGTGGGCTCATAACTCTTGGCATTAGATGAAGCTAACTTCGGGAAACATAAGTAAGAGGTGCAAAACCGTAACATAGCAGGTGAGTCCTCCCTCGCATGAAGCCATTGGCCATGGAGGTTAAGAAGATCCACACAAAGCTTGTAGTCGGTTGAACCTTGGGAGGGAGAAAGCAGCCCGAGCTTACATCCTTTTGGCAGTTGGTTAAAAAAGGTAGTGGGGGTCTCAACAAGAGTGTAGTTACATAGATAGATGCAACACCGTAACAGAGCAGGTGGTTCCTCCCTCGCATGAAGCCAATGGCAATGGAGGTTAAGGAATTCCACACAAAGCTTGTAGCCGGAGTTGCCAAGAAGCCGAAGAACAAACTCTAGGTTGAATTGATGATAGATGGGATTGGGGATTTCAAGGGTAAGGTTCCTGAAGAGGATGCTATCCTTAGATAATTCTAAAAGCCAGGTTCTCATAAGCAGTTTGTACCAACAAAGGAACATTGTTTGACTAGGTTCTAATCGACGTCTTCTATCAGCTAGTTCTAGAAGTCGAGACAATGGTTCGCTAGGATGGGACATAAGAAAATCCAGACCAAACCTGGAATCCTTGAGCGTATTACGTGTGGGATACCTTAAGGAGATGGGCCACCATGGAGAGGAAATTGGGCCTAGGCCCATATGGCATAAATGAGGGTCCAAACGAGGGACATCCCAAACAATTAGGTTAGCGCCACCACTTCTCCTCTTTGGCTTTGTCGGAGCAGTCGTTTGTCGGATTCTCTTTGGCTTCGTCGGAGCCATTAGACGCTGGATTTTCCCCGGTTGGAGACAACTCAAGAACTTGTTGAAAGATCTGGAGAGATACGCTTGGGGCTTAGATGAAACGGTTTGCAACGCCGGCGGCGAGATCCGGTGGTGGGGTCCTTCATATGCGGTTGGGAGCTTACCAGTTTCATGAGATCTGGGTGTACCGCAAAAGTCACTCCCAGGTTCGTTAGATGAGGTTCCGCTGGTAAAGGAAAGCTCCTTAGGGTTCATATGGGACAGGGGAAACAGAGGCAGTGATGGGAATAGCCGGCTGCGAATTCCGGCGAGCTTCTCAGAGCACATCCAAGAATTTCTACCGTCGGTTAAAGGTACAGGGAAATAAGGTTGGAAAGATTGAGTAGACAGCCAAAACGAAAAAGAAAAATAGATCGAAGTATAGCAATAGCAGACAGAGGATTTAAATCCCCGACGCCGGCAAGCAGAGACTTTGCCGGCGCCGGAGGGGAGGGTCAGATAGAGCGTCTCAATATTCGGGTCAGAGAGAATTCTTTTTTTACACCGGTATGTAAAAGTTTTTTAAATACAAGGACTTAAACTATCTATATATAAAACAAGAATATTGACCTAAAAGAAATCCCGTAACCTAATCAAATAAACAGTAAAAATATAAATAGCTTAGAATCTGAAATCAATGGTTACAAATAATTCTTATATTTTTCAAGCGTGGCGTTCTCTTGGGAGATTGATTAACAGATGAAGACTGAAGAATCACATCTTCACCTCTTCTTTTCAAAAACTTTCAGTTTCTAATTTTTGGTGAAGTTGTCCACATTGTATTTTTCTTTTTTTAAACCAAGTTGTTGACACTTTGTTATTTTCCTTTCTCAATAGTAAGAAACTAAGAATACTTTATTACACATATCAAACAAAATAAGCCATATAAAGTCCAATAGTAATTTAATTACAGAAATAATTTTCAGTTATAAATTATCTATTATATAGTAATAATATATGTGAAATAGTTTGTAATAAATATGAAATAGTTTAATTTCTATAAAGGCCTGGAGTCTGGACATTCGGGCTAGGGTATTACCCGATCGGATTCGGATATTACCTGATCGTATTTAGATAAACGGGTTTAGAAAAATAGAATTCATTGGGTATTTTTTGATATATGGGTTCGGTTCGGTTCAGGTACTATCGGGTTAAGGTATCTGAAAAATATCTTTAAAATTAATTAAATTTAAATAAATTTAGCTAAATTTTGACTTATTTAACAAATAATTTTAAATATTTTGATTATTTTTTGATATTTAGTTTAAAAACTAATAGAAATATGCAAAATTATAATTAAAATTTTGGGTAATTGAATTATACTAATGCTAAATATTATAAATGTTTTATATATTTATGTTCGGGTTATGATAGGTATCCGAACGGGTACCGGCTATTATCTGATCCTAACCCGAACTCACGGATATTAGAAAATAGAACATAATAGAGTTTTATAGGTAAACCCGTACCCAACCCGAACCTGGTTTTCAGGTCGGGTTGCGGGTTGGTATTAAGATACGGTTTTTATGCCCAAGCCTATTCTATATTATACAATCTTAAAATCATTTCTAAATTATAACTTTTTTTATTGAAACATATATTATCCTTGCATAGATTTTGCAAAATCAAACAAGATGAGTGGGACACACTTCTCTTATGTGTTTCGCAGGATACGTTTTTTACGGGTAAAAAATAGCAAAACCATTACAAAACAGGCCTAACGAGAAAGATTTCTCTAGCTAGACAATTTAGATCATTCTATTTGATAAGTTTTAATTAATCTTTTTGGCGGATTTTTTCTGGTTTGATAGTTCACGGGATGAGACGGGACAAGTTTTTTGTTAGTTCCGGTTTGGGACGGGTTTTCTGTTAGTTCCGCTGCGGGACAAGTTTTTGGTTAGTTCCGGTTTGGAACGAGACAGTTTGATAGTCCAGAGGAAGGGAAGAGACGGGTTTAAACTTTAAACATATAACCTTTTTCTTACTATTTTTTAATGTGCCACTGATAATAATAAAAACAATCAGATCATTTTTTCTCTATACCGAATTAGAAACAAATCGACGAGTTTGGGTTATGAATGTTAATAATATTCATAAAAATGTGCTTACAATATAATCTAACAAGTACATAATATTTTGTAATTAAACTTGATCGCAAACTTAGTTTTGAAATTAACCCGCACGTGCGTGCGGGTCCGAACCTAGTTCTAATTTAATTGTTTTATACAAATGACATATAAGTAAAATATCCTGTAGCTGTAACATGGATCCGCCAGTGTTGATAACAATCACAAAAAATGCATCTAATCTAAACATATGCAAAATTACTTTTATTGCATACGAATTTTTGGACTTTTTTCAGAACCTCAAGTTTGCTGCTTGACAGTAAATTACTCAAAATTTTGAACAAATTGTTTATTAGTGTGACTGGAACAAAACACGCTCACAAGCAATACAAACATCGTCTGCTTCTTATTTTATTTTATTTATTTATTTTATTTTTATCAATACGATGTCGGTTTACGAAAGGGTTTATTCCTTGTTTACAACGTAAGATGTTTTTATCTTTTATTCTTCTTTTCGATTTTGGGGAAAAAATCATCACTCTTTTTGGGTTTCGTTATGTTGGTGTTGTGATATAGCATTTGGGAGCTGGCACTTGGCACGTGTGAAGAGGATAAGATACAAAGGAGGCACGTGCGAAGGTGTGAGCTGTAAATGATGAGCTGTGAAGTCGGTTAAGAAAACGTCAACGTGACGTCATAAATAAATGTTAACTCTGTTAACAGAACTTAGTAGTATAAGAGCAGTTGTTAGCTCATTTCTATTTTTCTGCAAAATTACCTGGATTTGTTGGAACTTTCTAGAACTTTCCTCATCGTTTAGCCGGTTTCTCTCTTAGAGATTCTTGCTGGTGAGATAACGTTGCTGCGTTTATTTTGAACGTTGTATCGTTTATCATCTTTTATCTTTGAATCTGTTCTATTTGTGTTAAGTATTGACTTTCGTTATCACTGGTATCAGAGCTAAGCGATTCTTTGGAACGATGGCGGTGGAAACGAGATCTCAGCTTACACGAGCTGACGAGGTGGTGGGAACAAGTGGAACGGTGGTTCCAGTGACGGAAAACACACTAGGTTCTCAGATCGCTCAGGTATTAGATCGAACTTCAGCTTTAGAGGTTGCGCTTGCTGAACAAAATAAAAAACTTGATGCAAACATTGCCGATATGTTTGAAATGGCGAAGATGAAGCCATGACAACAACCATCGTGGAACGGAAAACAGATCTGTGATGGCGGAGCACCGGTAGTATCGACGACACCAAAGCACTTGGTGGAGAGTTCTGATCATAGCAGAGGAGAGGGATCAGGATACCAAAGCAGAAGTGACAGATCGGGTTATCAACACAGAGGAGATGGTTCGGGTTATCAAAACAGAGGTGATGGTTCGGGTTGTCAAAACAGATGTGATGGTATGGGATATCAGAACCATTACTCAGGTTTAACTCGGGTTGGGAAGGTTGATTTTCAAAGATTCAATGGTGAACATATATCGGAGTGGTTTTTTAAGGTGGAGGACTTTTTCTCTCTTGATTTCACCCCTGGAGATTTCAAGGTTAAGATGGCATCAGTCCTTGGTTCAAACACCGTTGGGAAGGAATGTTTTGCGTGATTGGCCATCTTATCAACTGTTGTTGTAGGAGCTTTTCGAGGATGTGTTGGATGACCCTATTGCAGAGCTCAAGCAGTTGCAGGAGACGAATGGTATCGTGGATTACCATCAACGATTTGAGCTGATTCGAAACAGGGTGACTCTCTCTGAGGATTATCTTATGCGAGCTTATTTGGCAGGACTCAGGTTAGACACACATATGCATATTCGCATGTTTGAACCGCAGTCAGTACGTCAATGTCTGGTGTTGGGACGGTTATACGAGAAAGCACATCCACATCAGAAAGGTAGTGCAGGTAACTGGTCGTCGTCAAGGTCGACCAATGTGAATCCAACAGTGAAGAGTCAAGTATCTGGGAAGCAAGCAAGCCAGACTGCTAACGGTGACACTAGCTTTTAGGCACCGAAGAATAGGAAGTTTTTATCCCAAGAGGAAATGAGTGAAAGGCGAGCTAAAGGGTTATGTTACATTTGCGATGAGAAGTATACCCCTGATCACTATTTAAAGCATAAGAAGATGCAGGTTTATATGATTGAAGTGGAGGAGGAATCTGGTGAGTGGGAAGAGACTGTTACTCATTCTGCAGAAGAAGTGGAGAAAGACTCACCTAGAGTGTCAATCAGTGCGGTGTCGGGAGTTCAAGATTATCGTACTCTGAAGGTTAGAGGCATTCATGAGAAGAAAGTCATGTTTATTCTCTTGGACACAGGGTCGACTCATAATTTCATGGATCCTCGTACAGCTAAAGCACTTGGAGTTACAGTCCAATCTGCAGGATTCACTAACGTAACTGTCGCAGATGGAAGCAGATTTGGGGTACAGGGAAGAGTGTCATAGTTTGATTGGTCGTTTCAGGGTACACCTTTCAAGGACGATTTCATGTTGATACCATTAGGCGGTTGTGATATGGTGCTAGGAGTACAGTGGTTAGCTCCACTAGGTGACATGACATGGAACTTGCAAAAACTCGAAATGGGATTTTGGTGGAAAAAACAGAGGATTCTGCTTCATGGAATCAAAATGGGTGCAATACGAACGGTTAAAGCTACCAAGTTTAACAAAGCTCAGGAGGAAGCAGTTCAAATATCGATGATAAGTGCTCAGGAGGTAGTGGAGCAGGAGGATATGATGATATTTGCTGTCAAAACGAGTCACAAGGAGAATGCTACAAATGCTGCCGTTCTACAGCTGACACAAACCTATTCAGATATATTTGAAGAACCTACAACCCTTCCTCCTTTCAGGGAAAAACATAACCACAAGATTGTGCTAAAAGAAGGTTCAGATCCAGTCAATCAACGTCCATATCGATATGCAGTTTACCAGAAGGATGAGATTGATAAGATTGTGCAGGACTTGTTGAAAGCTGGTACCATTCGTGTAAGTTCAAGCCCTTTCTCTTCTCTGGTGGTGTTGGTAAAGAAAAAAGATGGATCTTGGAGACTTTGTGTGGATTATAGGGGGTTGAATGGGTTGACAATCAAGAATAGGTTCCCCATTCGCTTGATTGAAGACTTATTGGATGAATTGGGAGGATCTGCAGTCTTTTCTAAGATAGATCTGCGTGCAGGCTATCATCAGGTTCGGATGGAACCCAAAGATGTTCACCAAATGACATTCAAAACCCACAGTGGACACTTCAAATACTTGGTCATGCCTTTCGGCTTAACCAATCCACCTGCAATGTTTCAGGGACTAATGAATTCGGTGTTCAAGGAGTTTCTACGCAAATTCGTCCTTGTCTTCTTTGATGACATTTTGATCTACAGTGCTACGATGGATGATCATATCACTCACTTACAGCAAGTGTTTCACACAATGCGACAAAATCATTTGTACGCTAAAAGGAGTAAGTGCGCTTTGCAACAGCTAAAGTTGAGTATTTGGGACATTTTATTGCTGCTGGTGGAATGTCTACGGACCCTGCCAAGGTCAACGATGTTGCAGAGTGGCCAGTACCCGTTAATTTGAAGCAGTTACATGGATTCTAGGGGCTTGCAGGCTATTACAGGCAGTTTCTAAAAAAATTTGATACAATTGCTCGACGCTTGGCTATGTTAACAAAGAAGGATTCTTTTGTGTGGTCGTTAGATGCATTGGAGGCTTTTACCAAGCTTAAGCAAGCGTTGAGTCAGGTTCCGGTATTAGCTCTCCCGGAATTTGACAAAACCTTCTTGGTGGAAACAGATGCGAGTACTAAAGGAATCAGAGCAGTACTCATGCAAGACGGACATCCTTTGGCATTCATTAGCCGACACTTGAAAGGCAAACAGCTGAACCTGTCTATATATGAGAAGGAGCTTTTAGCGGTGGTGTTTGCTGTCCAGAAGTGGCGACATTACCTCTTGCCTAATCATTTTGTCATTAATACTGACCAGAGGAGCCTAAAGTACTTGCTGGAACAACATTTGAATACGCCAATTCAACAACAATGGCTTCCCAAATCGTTGGAGTTAGCTTATGAAATTCAGTATCGACAAGGGAAAGAAAATGTAGCTGCAGACGCCTTGTCTAGAGTGGAAGCTGCAGAGGTACTCCACATGGCGATCTCGGTGTTAGATTGTGACTTGATGAAAAACATTCAGCCTCATTATGAAACAGATATTGAGTTAAAACAACTCATTGTTGAGCTCTCTTCAAATTCAAATGCTAAGAAACACTACTCGTGGGTACAGTCGGTACTGAGGCGGAAGAGTAAGATTGTGGTCCCTAATGACACTCAATTGCGTAACTCCATTCTTCAATGGATGCACTGTTCGGGTACGGGGGGACATTCTGGTAGGGACGCAACGCATCAAAAGGTCAAAGGCTTATTTTATTGGCGAGGAATGGCAGTATATATTCAAACCTATATTCGAAGTTGTGCCCTTTGCCAGCAGTGCAAGTATGATAATGCAGCTTATCCTGGTCTGCTGCAACCTTTAGCCATCCCTGAAGCAATTTGGATTGACTTATCCATGGACTTCATTGACAGACTTCCAGAATCCGCAGGTAAGACCGTTATCTTTGTGGTGGTGGACAGATTGACAAAGGCGGCTCATTTTGTGGCCTTAGCTCATCCTTATTCGTCGATGTCAGTCGCTCAAGCATTTATGGATATTGTCGATAAACTTCATGGATGTCCTCGTTCAATTGTGAGTGATCGTGATACAGTGTTTCTTAGCTCATTTTGGCATGAGTTGTTCTCTTTGCAAGGTGTTGATTTGAAGTTCTCGAGTGCTTATCATCCTCAGAGTGATGGTCAAACAGAGGTGGTAAATTGTTGTTTGGAGACTTATCTGCGCTGTATGTGTAGTGACCGTCCTCACTTATGGAGTCAATGGTTGCCACTCGCTGAATTCTGGTATAACACTAATTTTCACTCAGCAACCCAACTCAGTCCTTTTGAAGCAGTGTATGGACAAGCACCTCCGATACATCTACCCTATTTACCAGGCGAGTCTAAGGTAGCAGTGGTGGCAAGAAGTTTACAGGAACGGGAACAAATGCTGCTAATTCTGAAGTTTCATCTACTCCGGGCTCAGCATAGACTGAAGCAGTTTGTAGATACTCACCATACCGAGAGAGAATTTGCTGTGGGTGACTCGGTCTTTGTCAAGTTACAACCTTACAGGCAGGGTTCAGTGGTGGTTCGTGCAAATCAGAATCTTTCTCCCAAGTATTTTGGTCCCTATAAGATACTTGATCGTTGTGGTAAGGTCGCATAAAAGCTACTGCTTCCGGAGGGCTCTCTCATACACCCTGTGTTTCACGTCTCTCAACTCAAAGCAGTAGTGGGTAATGTGCTCACTTCAACTCAGTTACCTTCGGTTATTGTGGATGTCTTGTTGAAAGAACCAGTGGCTGTTTTGGACCGCAAGATGGTGAAGCGACAAGGTCAGGCAGCAACAATGGTATTGATCCAATGGTCCAACGAAACTGAAGCTGAAGCTACATGGGAGTATCTCTTTGACTTGCAGAGGAAATTTCCATCTTTTGAACCTTGTGGTCAAGGTTCTTCGAACAGGGGAGCTTTGATATAGCATTTGGGAGCTGGCACTTGGCACGTGTGAAGAGGATAAGATACAAAGGAGGCACATGCGAAGGTGTGAGCTGTAAGTGATGAGCTGTGAAGTCGGTTAAGAGAATGTCAACGTGACATCGCAAATAAACGTTAACTCTCTTAACGGAACTTAGTAGTATAAGAGCAATTGTTAGCTCATTTCTATTTTTATGCAAAATTATATGGATTTGTTGGAACTTTCTAGAACTTTCCTCATCGTTTAGCCGGTTTCTCTCTCAGAGATTCTTGCTGGTGAGATGACATTGTTGCTTTTGTTTTGAATGTTGTATCGTTTATCATCTTTTATCTTTGAATCTTTTCTATTTGTGTTGAGTATTGACTTTCGTTATCATGTTGTAAGGAATGGAATCCTTGGTTGTGCTTTTCGATTAATCCAGGTTCGTCTTGCTTACCAGGTTTGATATCCTTGTCGATATCTTCTCGGCTTTGCGTCTCAGCGTCTCAGTTCCAATTTGTCAGATTTTATTTGAAATTTCGAATTGAGTTTTCTTCGCACCCATTTCTGGTTTTGTGAAGTGTTTTCTTCATAATTTTTTTTTCTTCTAATTTGCCCTTTAGTGAAAGAGTAAATGTGATTGATTCTCGTAGTAATACCGAGATTTTTCTGTGTGAGTTCCGATTTTGGTTTGTAGGTGTTCGCCAATCTGGTTTACTGATTGGATTTGAAATCTTCGAGTTCTAATACAAATACGTGTTTTCTCTTTTTTTTTTACACACCAATTTTAAGCAATCACAACATAGGAATCATTGCGTCTCTGAGTTGTTTGGTGGTGATGTAGAAACATCAACCCTAATCTTTGTGATTTGCACTCACGCATAATTAAATGGCGACGGTAAGAAACTTGAAGATAAGAACATTGATCAATGTGTAAAAAGGATTGTGGAAGAGCTTCACTCTCTGTGAGAAAGACTGTATTTGTTGGCGGAATTGGCAGAGATGGATGAGAAGGAAGGTCCGGAAATTGAAGATGCAAAGAAGACAGTCGCGGACGTGGAGAAGCAGTTTCACACTGATGATGCCTGATTGAGTCACCGAGTGAGTGCTTGGTATGTGTATTCTGAGAATCGTATGGTTAACCAAATTGTAAGAATCGTCTTCTCTGTTATCAATGTCTGATTTGCATACACTGAAATTGCTTAACTCTTAATACATTGTTGGTGATTGTTCTTTCATTCAATATCTTCAATCCTTTTTAATCTCTCGGTGTTTTAAAGATTCAGAACCTGTCATTGTTCGTTAGACATGTTTCTGTGATGATTTGGATGTGTTTGTGTTCTTTGGTTGCGTTTAATTTCTTTTCATTAGTCATTTGCATCATGTAAGTTAATTGGTTAGAGACTTCAGATTCTGATTCAGAACAGTGTTGCTCTTCTTAAAATTTTGTGGATCATTCCCGCAAACTATCATCATCACCGAGAAATGTTACTCTCAGTACTCTCACTCAAAATATGAAGAAGAGCTTCAGGCTGAAAGTTAATAGTTACCTCTTACTCTTCTGTGCTTTAACTAATTTCACCCTTTACCTCAGTTGTAATTTCCATCTCTGACTTAAAGCTGTTGTAATATTAAGTTTAGAACGAAAAAGCCATCACTAAAGGAGGAGCCAATGCTTCTCTTTACACAGAAGCTGGCAATTCCTGCATGATCTCGCAGAGACTCTCCCATGAAAGGTACAAACATTCTCTATTATCCGTATAATTAAACACAATATAATTTTAAATAAAATCTAACATATCCAAATAGAAATAATATTCCATCTGTTGTGAACTATATCATAAGTTTGGAGGTAACAAGATATTTGTTGAGAGAAGAATCAAAACAAAAAGAAATCTAGAGAGAAGCTAGAGAAGAATCATGTAGAAGAACTAGAGAGATAATTAGATTTCCCACAACTACATTTTTCTCTTCTACATGACTCTTATTTATAGAGAGAGGAAACAAAGAGAGGTTGAGAACAAGTGGTGAACAAGTGTTCCAAGTGTTATGGCATAAAGAGGGACACATGTTGTGATGGATACACACACATTTTACAACACTCCCCCTTGAGTATCCATCACTAGTGATGAGTTACACATTGCCTCATTAAAAACCTCATCATGGAAAAACCCATTAGGATAAAAACCATGACAAGGGAAAAAGAGTACAGTAGTATAAACTCCCCCTCGAAAAAACTTCACAGATCTCGTAGATGCCACATTCCAATATTATGAATATGCTTTCTGAATGTGCTAGTAGGAAGCGCCTTTGTGAATAGATCTGCTGGATTGTCACATGAGCGGATATGTTGGGTATCAACTTCCTTCTTTTGCTCGAGTTCTTGAGTGTAGGAGAAAAATCTTGGAGGTATATGTTTTATTCTGTCGCTCTTGATGTAATCTTCTTTGATTTGAGCGACACAAGCAGCATTGTCTTCAAATAATGTTGTTTGCTCTTTACTGGTGATTATTCCATTTGATTCTTGTATGTGGTTAGTCATTGATCTGAGCCATACACATTCCCTCGATGCTTCATGAAGAGCAATTATTACTGCATGATTTGAGGAAGTGGCTACCAAAGTCTGTTTCTGTGAGCGCCATGAGATTGCAGTTCCTCCAATTGTGAAAAAATATCCAGTTTGGGATCGAGATTTATGTGGATCTGACAAATATCCTGCATTTGCAAAACCAACTAGACCAACCGAAGAGTTTCTAGGATAGAATAATCCCAAGTCAATCGTACCTTGAAGATAACAGAGAATATGTTTTATCCCATTCCAATGCCTGCGAGTAGGGGATGACTTGTATCTTGCAAGTAGATTTGTAGCAAATGCAATGTCCGGTCTAGTGCAATTTGCAAGATACATGAGTCCACCGATAGCACTCATATAAGGTACTTCGGGACCAAGTATTTTCTCGTTGTTTTCACAAGGTCTGAATGGATCACTATCGACATTCAGAGATCTATTGACCATTAGAGTACTCAAAGGAGTTGCTTTATCCATATTAAAGCGCTTTAAAATCTTTTTCGTATAATTTGATTGATGCACAAATATTCCATCTTGGAAATGCTCTATTTGAAGCCCGAGACAGAATTTTTTCTTTCCAAGATCTTTCATTTCAAACTCTTCTTTCATATGAATTCTTGCATCATCAATCTCTTTTTGAGTTCCAATTATATTCAGATCATCAACATATACAACAATGATCACAAATCCCGATGGAGATTTCTTTATAAAGATGCATGGGCATATTTCATTATTAACATACCCTTTCTTCAATAGGTATTCGCTTAAGCGATTATACCACATGCGCCTGGATTGTTTTAACCCGTTAAGTGATCGATGTAATTTGATTGCACAAAATTCATTAGACTTAGAGTCTAATGCCTCAGGAATCTTAAATCCTTCTAGGATTTTCATGTATATATCGTTATCCAATGATCCATATAAATATGCTGTCACTACATCCATAAGGTACATTTCTAAATTCTTAGAAGTTGCTAGACTCATTAAGTACTTGAATGTAATTGCATCCATGACTGGAGAATATGTTTCTTCATAATCAACTCCATGTCTTTGAGAAAAACCTTGTGAAACAAGTCGGGCTTTATATCGTGTTATTTCATCTTTCTCATTTCTTTTTTGCACAAATACCCACTTACAACCAACAGGTTTTATATCTCCCAAGAGGTCCAAAGAAATTTCTTAATTGAGGGAGAGCAACTCAAGTTGCATAGCCTTTTTCCATTTCTCCCAATCATGCCTATGTTGGCATCCTGATACGGACCTTGGATCTGGATCATGTTTTTCATGATCGATCTCTTTGGATACAGAAAAAGAGAATATTCCATTATCATCATCGATTTCATCTCTAGCCCATAACATTCCATCTTGAGCATAGTTAATAGAAACCTCATATTTTTCTGTATCATCCTGAGGACTTTTTTCTTCCTTTGGTTCTTCTTGAACCTTTTTATCTCCCATTTTCTTTTTCTTTCGGGGACTTTTATCTTTAGAGCCCATTGGCCTCCCCCTTTTCAATTGAACCTTAGGTTCATTAGCTTTGCTTCCATCAAGTTACTCTCTAGGAATTTCAACTCTTGATGGTGCATTTGCAGTGGGGATGTATGACTTTGTCACCTTTTTTGTATCTATGAACGCATCTGGTAATTGATTTGCCAAACTTTGTAAATGTACAATTTTCTGAACTTCCAGTTCACGTTGATTTGTAGGGGAATCAAGATATATCAAAGATGGTGTATACCATGTAATATCTTTTGGTACTTGTTTAATTCCTCCCCCTAATGCTGGAAATTCATCTTCATTAAAATGGCAATCGGCAAAACGTGCCGTAAACATATCACCAGTTTGCGGTTCAAGATATCGAATTATACTTGGTGATGCATAACCGACATATATGTCCAATCTCCTTTGTGGCCCCATTTTTGTTCTTTGCGGTGGGGCTATAGGAACATAAATCGCACATCCAAAAATACGGAGATAGGATATGTTTGGCTCTTGGCTAGATGCTAATTGTAAAGGGGAATAGTAATTATATGCGCTTGGTCGTATTTGGACCAATGCTGCAGCATGCAATATAGCATGACCCCATATAGAAATTGGGAGCTTTGTTTTCAATATTAACGGTCTGGCAATGAGTTGTAGCCGTTTAATCAAAGATTCAGCCATGCCATTTTGTGTATGAACATGAGGAACCGAATGTTCCACATCGATTCCTATAGACATATAATAGTCATTGAAAGCTTGTGAAATGAATTCACCATCGTTATTAAGCCTGACTTTCTTTGTGACATAATCAGGGAATTGAACTTTCAACCTGATTATTTGGGCAATGAATTTTGCGAAGGCCGTGTTTCGTGTTGTCAATAGACACACATTTGACCATCTACTAGATGCGTCAATCATTACCATAAAATAACGAAACGGCTCGCATGAAGGGTGGATAGGTCCACATATATCACCATGTATTCTCTCTAAGAACAATGGTGATTCATTCCCAATTTTGGCTGGCGATGGCCGAATTATGAGTTTTCCTTGAGAACATGCATCACATGAAAACTCATCAGATCTAAAAATCTTTTGGTTCTTTAATGGATGGCCATTACAATTTTGCACAATTTTTCGCATCATGACTGAACCAAGATGTCCAAGTCTTTCATGCCATATCTTAAATGTACTAGTAAACTTAGAGTTTACTGTAACATAAAACGCAAAATTATTTATATTTTTGCAATACAATTCAGAGGATAACATTGGCAATTCTTCCAATATATGTTTCTCCTCAGATGTTATACAAAGATATTCAATGCCATTCTTATTCAGAGTCTCTATATGATATCCATTTCTTCGGATATCTCTGAAACTAATCAAATTTCTATTAGACTTAGGGCAATATAATGAATCAATATCAAATTTTGTTCCCCTTGGCATTGAAAAACTGGCTTTTCCAAAGCCAATAATAATCTTTGCATTACTACATATAGTGCTCACGCTTCTAGCGGAGGCGTTTATTTTGAGAGAGGAGAAATATTTTTTCTCTTTAAGTATTGAGTGCGTTGTAGCACTGTCTGCTAGACACATATCTCCATCCTCAATCTCAAAATTTGACATTTTCTGAGATAAAATATTTATAAAATAAACATTAATAACATAACATAAAGTCTTACAAAAAGGCTTATTATATATTACAATAAAACTATTATCCAAAAAGACATATATTAAAACATAAAATACATATCAAACTATGACAAAGCATATTATGGCATATGGGCCTTATTCGCATGATTTTACGTTTTCATTATCAACGAGAAAATCTGCTTTATCAAGATGGGGTTCATCGTTTAGGCCATGGAAAGAAGGTCCAGCTTTATCATAGATGAGGTTGGTCTCAACATCCCTTTCTTTTGCCTTTTGGGATGCTTGGTACAGATCAGCCAAATGTTTTGGAATACGACATGTCTGATACCAATGTCCTTTCATGCCGCATCTGTAACAAGTACTTTCACCTTGTTTCTTTAAAACGCGACCAACATTATTGATTTGAAGATTTTTGTTGGTTTTTCTTGCGTTGAAGTCATTATGAGAGAGACCCCTTCCTTTTCCTCTTCCACGACCATGACCTCAGCCTCGACCGTGTCCGCGTCCGCGTCCCCGTCCTCGTCCTTGCCAATTATTATAGCTGGATGTAGCAACATTCACTTCTGAAAGTGGAGCTGATCCAGTTGGACGGGTTTGATGATTTATCATCACGAGCTCATTATTTTGTTTAGCAACATGCAGAACTTGCATTAATTCAGAATATCGAGTATACCCTCTTTCTCGATATTGTTGCTGCAGGAGTACATTTGAAGGATGGAAAGTTTGGAATGTTTTCTTGATCATATCATAATCGGAAACTTCTTCTCCGCAGAGAGCCATCCTTGAAGTGATTCCAAACAAAGCGAATTGGACTCACTTACACTTTTGTAATCCTGAAACCTCAGGTTTAGCCATTCATGTTTGGCTTTTGGTAAGATCACATACTTTTTGTGATCAAACCGATCCTTGAGCGCGATCCAGAGATCTGCAGGATTTTCTCTCGTGATGTATTCATTTTTTAAACCATCGTGGAGATGGTGACGCAAGAACATCATGATTCTTGTTTTTTCCTCTTCTAACCCCCTTTCAGATAGAATTTTACATCTAATGCCCATGTCATATAATTTTTCCCAGAGACATCACGGGCGGCGAATTCAAGCTTTGCCAAGTTTGACATGATTACTATAAAAATAATAAAACAATTTGTTAAAAATAAATTTTTATGAAACACTTTTTGTAAAATCTTGTTTTAACAATAAATATAGACTATATAAAAAAATTATAAGCTACATAATATATTCATAAATTGAAACAATCAATTAAGGAGGCATAGCCTTCCATATAATTAAAATATACAGATCTGAACATATGATCAAGGAGGCAGAGCCTACCATAATGATCAAGACTGTAGATTTAAATGATCAAGGAGGCAGAGCCTACCATTATGATCAAGAAGTATATATATAGTCTTTTACTCTATATATAATACATATAGTAATATGCATGTAAAATAATTAAATTCAAACAACTTTAACAAAACTTAAATCTTACCTCAAATTGATGATGGATCACAAATCGCTTATGCTCAAACTTGTAACGGATAGAGAGTCGTTCGTGCTGATAACGTGTTGTGAACTATATCATAAGTTTGGAGGTAACAAGATATTTGTTGAGAGAAGAATCAAAACAAAAAGAAATCTAGAGAGAAGCTAGAGAAGAACTAGAGAGAAACTTAGAGAGATAATTAGATTTCTCACAACTACATTTTTCTCGTCTACATGACTCTTATTTATAGAGGGAGGAGACAAAGAGAGGTTGAGAACAAGTGGTGAACAAGTGTTCCAAGTGTTATGGCATAAAGAGGGACACATATTGTGATGGATACACACATTTTACAACACCATCATTAATATTATAGATATTTTAAATATTTTGTTAAGACTGAACTTATGATTTTTCCATCATTTTTGTTTAATATTTTATTTTAGTTACATTGAATTATCATATACTCCCTCCGTTTCAAAATATAGGATATTTTAGTAAAACACGCATATTAAGAAATAGTTACTTTTAAAAAGTTTAACCAATCATAAACAAGTCTGCATAATATAAAATATAAATTTAATGTAAAAGTTACATAGAAAATTGGAAACATCCTATATTATGAAACAAAAATACTTCTCTAAATATCCTATATTATAAAACGGAGGGAGTAATTTCATAAAATTATTAAAATTCTAGATGTTTTTTTTTACATTTCTTCTTGTGATTCGAATTTAAAAAAAAAAACAGTCATGCATCTCAAGCAATGGAGAAAAATAGTGTGTTCAACCATCCTTGACCGGGTTTTTGGCAAACAAATCGAGATATGCTTTGGTTTACGGTCTAACTCGGTCCGATCGCCGGTCTGGTCCGGTTTAGAAACATTGCTTATGTATTTTCTTCTCCTACAGTCCCACACTTCAAATTGAAACTGTTATCGGAACACTTCAAAATCAACGAGCTCACGAGGATGTCGGCCGTTTCAGTCTCCGCCGTCAAATCTGACTTTTCCACGGTCGAAGCAATAGCCGTTACACACCATCGGACGCCGCCGCTACAAAATTTTCCTTCGCTCCGGTTTCCACTATCGCTCAAGTCCCGGCCGGCTACTTCTCTTAACCTTGACGGTGGATCAAAACTCCTCCACGCCTCGCGTCTTACTTGTATAAAATGCTCATCTTCTTCATTTACTCCGCCGTTAGGTAAACTCTTCTCTCTCTCCCCCCTCTCCCCCCATTAGCGCCTCCCTATTTCGATCGAAATTAAACTTCTTCTCCTCGCAGATTTATCGGAGGAACAGTTTATAAAATTTAAACAAGCATCGGAAAAGGGGAACTTAGTTCCTCTATACCGATGTGTATTCTCGGATCATTTGACTCCGATACTTGCTTACCGATGTTTGGTGAAAGAAGACGATAGAGATGCTCCTAGCTTCTTGTTTGAGTCTGTGGAGCCTGGTTTGCAATCCTCCAACATCGTAAGCCTTTTTTTTTTTTTATTGATCTTCTCAGTTTTTTATGCAATTTTGTTTGGTGGTTGAAGAACTCATTCCTGGAGGATTTGATTTTCTTAGGGGAGGTATAGTGTAGTTGGAGCTCAGCCCACAATAGAAATCGTGGCAAAGGGGAATGTAGTTACTGTGATGGACCATGGAGCTGGTCTTAGGACTGAGGAGGAAGTGGAAGATCCAATGATGGTTCCTCAAAAAATCATGGATGAATGGAGACCACAACGCATTGATGAATTGCCTGAAGCTTTCTGCGGTGAGTTACCAAATCTGTTATAGCTAAGTTTTTGCTTTCTTTAAATAGAGTGATGATGTTTGTTTAGCATTGCTGATATTTTTGGATGGTTGATTTGATTGATACTCTCAACTCTGAAGGTTTTCTCCTTTGTTAACCAGGTGGTTGGGTTGGATACTTCTCATATGACACTGTACGGTATGTTGAGAAGAAGAAGCTTCCTTTTTCAAATGCTCCAGAGGATGATAGGAGTCTTCCTGATGTTCATTTGGGCCTTTATGATGATGTGATCGTTTTTGATCATGTCGAGAAGGTATATTGTTGTTTGTTCTTAGTGTATTTGCATCTTCCTGCGGATTGTGAATAGTAGAATTTATATAGTTTGTCTTGATTGTGATACCATCCTTGGTAGAGTAATTAACTCTGCTGAATTCCTGTTGATCATAGAAAGCATATGTGATCCACTGGGTGCGGACAGATAAGGATCGTTCTGTTGAAGATAATTTTACTGATGGAATGAATCGGTTGGAGTCTCTAACCTCTAGAATTCAAGACCAAAGACCGTGAGTAGATCGTTTGACCAGTCTTTAGATTATAATTTTTGTCTCTTATTTATGCTCATGTGTTTCTTTTGAATTGCAGCCCCAAGATGCCTACTGGTTTCATAAAACTACGCACTCAGCTCTTCGGTCCTAAATTGGAGAAATCAACTATGACGAGAGAGGCGTACAAGGAGGCAGTGGTGGAAGCCAAAGAACATATCTTGGCTGGGGACATCTTTCAGATAGTTCTTAGTCAGAGATTTGAAAGGCGGACGTTTGCGGACCCATTTGAGATATATAGAGCTCTTAGGATTGTAAATCCAAGTCCCTACATGGCCTATTTACAGGTATACTCCTTTGTTCCTCTTTTCCTTACATTTTTCATGAAAGTTAATATTACTTATCTGTGGTTACAGGCTAGAGGATGCATATTAGTTGCTTCAAGTCCAGAAATATTGTTACGTTCAAAAAATGTAAGTGTTACCTACTCTCCAAAAACCTTTGGTTCCCTTCATCCCTGAACCCCATCATCTTCATTTACAACTGAATGGATGGCTTAATGTGTGGATTTTTTCTGCTACAGAGGAAAATTACCAATCGCCCCCTTGCTGGAACTGTCAGAAGAGGAAAGACACCTAAAGAAGATCTAATGCTGGAAAAAGAGCTCTTAAGCGATGAAAAACAATGCGCAGAGCATATTATGCTTGTTGATTTGGGAAGGAACGATGTTGGCAAGGTTCATCACTTGACCACTGCTCAACTCTTCTGTCATTTTCAGTCTTTTGGAAGCTAACATGCAGTTTTTAAGCGGTAATCTAACTTGTTGGATATTCTCGTGAACTCAGGTTTCAAAGCCCGGTTCTGTGGAGGTTGAGAAGCTCATGAATATAGAACGGTATTCACATGTCATGCACATTAGCTCCACGGTATACTCCTATTGCAATTTTAGAAACTTTTTAATTCTAAAGTCTTGCCTCAAAGGATTTTTGCATAAGTTTTGTCTTCACTCTAGTAAGTTTGTTAGATATCACAGTCGAATAATGAAATTTTAGAATAGAAGTGGTGTTGAAGCCTAGTTCTGTCTAGACTAGAGAACGCAGGAAATTTAACTTCACTTGTTATGACATGAGCTTAACAATATGCTGTCCAATATCTGTTTGTCTTACAATACATCTCCTTCTTCGCAGGTAAAAGGCGAATTACTAGATAATCTAACAAGCTGGGACGCTCTTAGAGCTGCACTTCCAGTTGGAACCGTCAGTGGAGCCCCAAAGGTTCTCTCTATCACAAAACCCACAAACTTCTTGCACGTTTCCCCATACTCAAAAAATCATTTGATACAGGTAAAAGCCATGGAGCTGATAGATAAACTTGAAGTAACAAGGCGTGGTCCTTACAGTGGAGGCTTTGGAGGCATTTCGTTTAATGGAGACATGGACATTGCCTTGGCTCTTAGAACAATGGTCTTCCCAACAAACACCCGTTATGACACATTGTACTCTTACAAGCATCCTCAGAGACGTCGAGAGTGGATTGCTCATATTCAGGCTGGAGCTGGGGTTGTTGCAGACAGTAACCCCGATGATGAACACAGAGAGTGTGAGAATAAAGCAGCGGCTTTAGCACGAGCCATCGATCTTGCTGAGTCTTCCTTTCTTGAGTCACCTGAGGAGGTTACCACTATCACACCTCCTCACATCAACAATGTCTGAGTATAAGCATTCTTGTTTTTCACTTTTGATTTCAGTTTCACACACTCGAACAGCTATTTGATTTGTGAGATTGGTTCTTTTGAGTATTAGAATTTAGGACTTTGTCTGAGGTTTTGAGATCTGTCAGGACCAAAAGCTGCTAGATTTATTGGTGCTATGTACCAATCCGCACTATGTGTGAGATAAATCGATTTAAATAAAATAATATGAATAAAATTATTATTTAAGATTTACGATTTGTTTGTATAAAACGAAATATGTAACTAAAGTTTTTTTCGTTTATTCAAATTTGCATTTATATTATGTAATTCACTCGTGAAATATTTGAACTTGGAAAAGAATTTCAAAGTGGTGTAGAAAGTTTTGATGTCTTTTGTGTTTCTAAAAATCAAATTCACATATTTTATGTTTCACATTCTTATTTATATCACTATACCATTAAATGCGGGATAAATCAATTTCAATAAAATAATATGAATAAAATTATTATTTTAGTTTTAATATTTGTTTGTATAAAATAAAATATGTAACTAAAGTTTTTTTCGTTTATTCAAATTTGCATTTATATTCTGTAATTCACCCGTGAAATATTTGAATTTGGAAAAGAATTTCAAGGTGGTGTAGAAAGTTTTGATGTCTTTTGTGTTTCTAAAAATCAAATTCACATATTTTATGTTTCACATTATTATCTATATCACTATACCATTAAATGCGGGATAAATCAATTTAAATTAAATAATATGAATAAAATTATTATTTTAGATTTAAGATTTGTTTGTATAAAATAAAATATGTAAGTAAAGTTTTTTTCGTTTATTCAAATTTGCATTTATATTCTATAATTCACCCGTGAAATATTTGAACTTGGAAAAGAATTTCAAGGTGGTGTAGAGAGTTTTGAGGTCTTTTTGTGTTTCTAAAAATCAAATTGACATATTTTATGTTTCACATTATTATCTATATCACTATACCGTTAAATGCGGGATAAATCAATTTAAATAAAATAATATGAATAAAAAAATATTATTTGAGATTTAAGATTTGTTTGTACAAAAGAAAATATGTAAGTAAATTTTTTTTTGTTTATTCAAATTTGCATTTATATTCTGTAATTCACCCGTGAAATATTTGAACTTAGAAAAGAATTTCAAGGTGATGTAGAAAGTTTTGATGTCTTTTTTGTGTTTCTAAAAATCAAATTCACATATTTTATGTTTCACATTATTATCTATATCACTATACCATTAAATAGATAAAGCAATATTTTTAAACTAGTTGATTTAATTTAAACTAATCTTAAGTTTAAAAATGCAATGAGAAAAATGATAAAAGTAATAAATAAATGAATAGTTTTTTTCTTGTTTTTGAAATGTAATTTACTTCTAATAAGTAAATAGATTATGAAAATGATAATTAAATATATTTTTGGATTTAATAGTTGATCAAATCTTTCATTTTTTAAGACTAATAGAAAAAATATTGGCTCATAATATTTCAGTGGCATATATATGTAAATAACAATGAGAAGTAAGGGCATTTATTAAAAATGTACAGGAGCTCTGTGAGCTCAACACCTCAGCTTTTTTTGTGAGAGTGCTTCTCTATTAATATATAGGGGATATATATAATATTATTATTATTGTTGAAAATATTAGTAAAGAATGTTTTTTTTAACTAAAACTGGTTTATAAATGAACAGATCAATAAAGCAGTTTAACTAAAATTGTTAATTGAAATTAATAATGCCTTTAAAATTAGTGAATTGAATGACATATAAATTTGCAGCCTTCAATATATTAAATAAGATTATATAATATATTTGAATATTTTCTTACATAATTAAAATCGCGTATATTGTTTTTTAAAAATGGCGAGTGAGAGCGACGAAAACCCTAGGGTGGCGACGAGATCTGGTTTACAGGATGCGACTATGCTGGATGTAGGGGAAACAGGGCGTCCACCGAGAGAGCCGCCTGACGACCGGAGGACGTGGGTGGACAAAGTGAATGGGGGCTCGGTTGGTGGCATGCAGACGCCGGAAAGTGTCATGGATGATGCTTTTGTCTCAGCAAGACTCCCCGTGGCGTTCCCACACGGGGAGGATGGAGAACCTGAGACCACGATTGGGGACGAGGTGCTGCAAGTGATGCATGGTTTGTGGAAGAATTGTATGGTAGTGAAGATGCTGGGAAGACCGCTTCCAATTGCAGTCTTGAGTCGCAAGTTACGGGAGCTGTGGAAGCCAAAGGGGGAGATGTATGTCATGGATCTTCCACGTCAATTCTTTATGATCCGTTTTGCACAAGAGGATGAGTATATGGGGGCCGTGACCGGTGGTCCGTGGAGGATCTTCGGCAACTACTTGATGGTGCAAAATTGGACTCCAGACTTTGATCCGCTGAAGGATGAGATGGCGACCACGCCAGTTTGGGTAAGGTTAATGAACATTCCAGTTTCCTACTACCATCAATCTATCCTTATGGAGATTGCCAGTGGACTAGGGAGACCTTTGAAAGTAGATACAACAACGCTGCAATTCACACGAGCTCGTTTTGCCAGGGTCTGTGTCGAAGTTAACTTGTCGAGACCTTTGAAAGGCACGGTCTTGATCAATGGCGAACGTTATTTTGTGGCGTATGAAGGTTTAGACATAATTTGTTCATCATGTGGGCTTTATGGACATCAAATTCACAATTGTCCGACGAGAGGGACATAGGATGTTCCTGTTGGAGCTAACACGGTGGTGACGCTGGAGGTAGGGGCTGTGCGGCAGACCCAACCGATTGGTCAATTGGTGAACACGGATGGTTTTACTATGGTCAGCCGGAATAAGCGTCCTCCGTCAAAGAAGTCGACTGGGGTGACAACTGCGGTGGTTCACCTCGATGGTCTTATGGACCGTAATCTTTGGGATATCACGGGAAATCAGGGATTACAAATCTCGAATCGTTTCTGCAATCTTGATTCGGATACGGTATCTCCTGAGATACGGGATGTTTCCATGTCTAGGGCAACAAATAAGGAAAATGTACCAGACCCTCTTTCGAAAAGTCGTGGAGGGCAAGAGAAGACAAAGATCTTCAAGGCCCAGTCAGATAAGGAAATGAGTGGGCCACGAATTGGGCCGAAGTCGACGCGAACTAGGGGTTTTAAGAATGTGGAAGCGAGTGGGATGAAATCTAACAAGTGCCCACAGTCCAGGCCCACTAGGGGATTGGTGTTCGGTCCAACTAAGGGTGAGAGAGCTTTATCGGCGAATGGGAAGAGACAAAGGGGGGAAACGGTGGCGGTGTACAGACTCGGTGGTGTTTTTGTACCTGCGCAGGTGGAGCATCGAGCTACCGGTGCAGTGGTTCCAAATGTGCCATCACTGCCTACGAGTTCGGTACCTCTTGCGGAGAATGGTCTGGCGACTGGGGTTAATTCCTAGCGTGATGGGAGTGATATGGACAGCGGGTCGTCGTTGGCTTAACGATACGCCCCGGTAGTTTGGAGGCATCTTCGATTCATCATGAATTGTATCTTATGGAACTACCGGGGGCGAATTAACCCAATTTCAGGCGTGTTGTTCGTTATTTGCTGAAGAAATTCAAGACAGATGTTTTGGCTCTGTTTGAAACTCACGCAGGTGGAGATCGTGATATGCGCATCTGTCAGGGATTAGGATTCGAGAACTCGTTTTGTGTGGATTCGGTGGGGGGTTTGTGGCTGCTATGGCGATCTGGGATTGGCGATTTGGAGATTGTAGAGTCAGCAGAACAATTCATTGCTGCGACACTAAGATCAAGTACTGATGTCCTAAATCTTGTTTTTGTCTATGCGGCTCCATCAGTGAGTCGTCGGAGTGGTTTGTGGGAGCAGTTAGCATCGGTGATATCTCGTTTTGATGGGCCTCTAATTATCGGAGGAGACTTCAATATGATTGTGCGTGTTGACGAAAGGACAGATGGATGCGGGGGTTTGTCTCTAGACTCCTTAGCTTTCAGTAATTGGATCAACTCATTATCTTTGATAGATATGGGATTTAGTGGTGGTCAGTTTACTTGGAGACGTGGGAAGGTGGCAGAGACTTATGTGGCCAAATGGTTGGACAGAATTCTATGTTGTGCTCACGCGAGACTTAAATGGCAGGAGGCGTGTGTTAGACATTTGCCGTTTCTAGCCTCGGACCACGCTCCTTTGTACCTCCAGTTGTCTCCGGAGTTTGCCTTGAATCCTTTGCGGAGACCATTTCGATTCGAAGCAGCTTGGCTGGGGCATCCTAGTTTCAAGGAACTTCTTACAGCCTCATGGAATGGAAACATGTCTAAGCCTGAAGCGTTGGATTTGTTAAGAGTGGAGCTTCGGAAGTGGAACCAAGAAGTTTTTGGTCACATCCAAATGAAGAAAGATGACTTGTTGAGTAAGATTAAAGTCGTACAAGATGTTCTTGATCTATCTCCGACGGATGTTATGTTGCAGCAAGAAGAGGAGCTCATTAAAAAGCTTGAAGAGGTTTTGGAACAAGAGGAAATATTATGGTTTCAAAAGTCTCGTGAGAAATGGGTTGCTTTAGGTGATCGCAACACTAAGTACTTTCACACCTCGACTGTTATACGCAGGCGTCATAACCGGATTGATATGTTGCGCAATGAGGATGATGTTTGGGTATCGAGTCAAGCAGAGTTGGAGCAACTTGCGGTGTCTTATTATACAAGACTATACTCGATGATTGATGTGCCGCAGGAGGTGGAGAGATTGTCGCGGGAGGGTTTTGCGTCTTTGACAAGCAATGAGAAACTGAAGTTAGCAAGACCGTTTGTGCCAATGGAGGTGGAGGAGGCAGTTAGGAGCATGGGGAAGTTTAAAGCTCCAGGTCCGGATGGATACCAGCATGTGTTCTATCAGGATTGCTGGGAGGTCGTGGGAGGCTCTGTGATCCTTTTGTTCTACGCTTTTTTGAAACTAGTGAGCTACCGCAGGACACTAACAATGTTTTAGTGGTAGTTATCGCAAAGGTTTCCCGGCCTGAGCGCATGAATCAGTTCCGCCCAATAAGCCTTTGCAATGTTCTATTTAAAATCATAACGAAGGTGATGATGTTGAGGTTAAAGCAGGTGATTGGCAATCTTGTTGGTCCGGCGCAGTCGAGCTTCATCCCTGGCCGGTTGAGTATCGATAACATCATCATTGTGCAAGAAGCGGTGCATTCAATGAGAAGAAAGAAAGGTAGGAAAGGGTGGATGCTTTTAAAGTTAGATTTGGAGAAAGCATATGACAGGATACGGTGGGATTTTCTGGAGGATACCTTAAGAGCAGCCGGTTTTGATGATAGATGGGTTCAGTGGACTCTGACTTGTGTGGTGGATCCGTCAATGTCTATTTTGTGGAATGGGGAAAAGACAGAGGCGTTTAAACCATCACGTGGTCTGCGTCAGGGAGATCCCCTCTCTCCTTGTCTTTTTGTCTTGTGTCTTGACCGGCTTTGTCAAATGGTGGATAGGTCTATTGCAGCGAAAGAGTGGAAACCAATATGTCTGTCACAAAGGGGTCCAAGTTTGTCTCACATTTGTTTTGCGGATGATTTGATTCTGTTCGCTGAGGCTTCAGTATATCATATTAGAATTATTCGTCGGGTTTTGGAGAGGTTTTGTATGTCGTCGGATCAGAAAGTAAGTTTGGAGAAGTCAAAGATATACTTTTCTGGCAATGTTTCACGAGACTTGGGAAAACAGATCAGTGATGAAAGTGGCATCAAAGTAACAACGGACTTAGGAAAATACATTGGCATGCCAATCCTCCAAAAGCGAGTTAACAAAGAAACTTTTGGTGAAATACTGGGTAGGGTTAGTTCACGACTGTCAGGATGGCGTGGCCGCTATCTGAGTTTTGCGGGGAGATTAACACTGACTAAGTATGTTTTAGCCTCTATCCCCGTGCATACCATGAGTACTATCAGTCTCCCAAAGTCCACACTGCATGAGCTTGATAAGATCTCTTGACCTTTCCTTTGGGGCTCTACTTCGGAACAGAGGAAGCAACATCTGGTAGCTTGGGATAAGGTTTGTAAATCTAAGGTGAAAGGTGGACTTGGTATTAGGAAGTCTCATGACATGAACAAAGCGTTATTGGCCAAAGTTGGTTGGCGGGTTCTACATGATCACACGAGTCTATGGGTGCGGGTGGTACGTTGCAAATACAGAGTTGGTGGAGTTTAGGATCAGGGTTGGTTAGCTTCTAAGAGACCAAGTTCTTCTACTTGGCGAAGCATTGTGCTTGGTTTGAAAGAAGTGGTGTTACATGGTACCAGATGGGTAAGTGGGGATGGTGGAACAATTCGCTTCTGGACAGATAAGTGGGTGCTGAATGAATCATTGTTGGAGACGGTGCAACGGGTTCTTCCAAGTGGTTTTGAAACTTTACAGGCCAAAGATGTCTGGCGTGATGGTGAAGGCTGGGATTGGGCGAATATTTTGCCATATGTTCCAGTACATACGCGTTTAGTTTTATCAACAGTTGTTCTTGAGAAGGTGACAGGTGCGAGAGATAGACTTGCTTGGGGGGGGGGGGTACATCAGATGGGAGGTTTACGGTGTTGTCTGCACACTCTTTGATTACTGACACCAGGGAACCTCGCCCTAATATGTCCAACTTTTTTCAGCAACTTTGGCAAGTCAGAGCACCCGAGAGGGTTCGTACTTTTTTGTGGTTGGTCAGTCATCAGGTTATCATGAAAAACGTGGAGCGAACTCGACGACATTTGGGAGACACGAGTGTTTGTCAGGTTTGTAAATGGGGAGATGAAACCATTATGCATGTTTTAAGAGATTGTCCGGTTATTGTGGGTCTTTGGATTAAGTTGCTACCTCCACGGCGACGAGAGGCTTTCTTTACGGGTACGCTATTTGAATGGATGTATGGTAACTTGGGTCAGATAGAAGATGGGACAGAGTTCTCCTGGGCAACGTTATTCGCCGTTGTTGTGTGGTGGGCTTGGAAGTGGAGGTGTGGGCATGTGTTTGGTGAAGTGAGTAAATGCAGGGATAAAGTGAAGTTTGTTAAAGCAATGGCCAAGGAGGTGGTCTCTGCACACATGGCGGCCCAGAATCGGGTGAGTGACCCAGTTGAGCGGATGATCTGTTGGTAGCCACCGCGGGAGGGTGGGTAAAGTTGAATACTGATGGGGCATCCCGCGGAAACCCGGGTCTGGCTACAGCGGGGGGATACTGCAGGACACGATGGGGCAATGGTGCGGAGGTTTTGCGTTGAACATCGGTATCTGTTCGGCCCCTTTAGCGGAGTTAGGGGGAGTGTATTATGGTTTACATATTGCTTGGGAACAACGCATAACAAGACTTGAGCTGGAGATTGACTCGAAATTAGTTGTTGGATTCTTAACCACAGGGATTGCAGATTCGCACCCCCTGTCGTTCCTGGTACGGCTGTGCCATGGCTTCCTTTCAAGGGACTGGATAGTCCGCATATCTCACATCTATAGGGAAGCTAACCGTCTAGCTGATGGGTTAGCCAACTATGCTTTTTTCTTATCATTAGGTTTTCATTGGTTTGTAATAGCTCCATCTACGGTGGAGTCGTTGGTTCAGGAGGACATTTTCGGGGCCACGGTCCCGCGTCAAGTCTGTTTGTAATTTTTCTCTTTTTCATGAATAAATAGCAAGAAGGTTTCCTCCTTGTCCTCTACCAAAAAAAAAAAGTTTAATTTTAAGAAAATCGCTTTTTTTTTTACGTTTCCAAATCAATATGTCAATGTCTTACCAAAAACAAAAATCAATATGTCAATGTTGCCGGCAAGAAAAAACCCAGACATGTAAAGCGAAATTTTATTTCCATTAAGATAAAGTCTCTTTGCTCTCAACTTTACATGGTAATCATTAATCGATGTTTAATTGGTAAAGCACTTTGACAAATTCATATTAGCATATAATTAAAAACAAGAGGAATCAAAATCTTCTGAAACAAATCATTGTTCTCGTTACTAACGGGAGAATGCTGTTTATTTCTTTCCTTGATACCATCCTCGCAGTTGCCTGGTACATCCAAAGCAATACTAAAATTTTCATTAGCGGTTTTATAATCGTGCGATCGAACGCTCGCTAAAGCAGTGTTTAACGAATCATTAGCATCGTCATAAAACTCAACGCAATCGCGTAGCTCTGCTTCAATACTTTCATATTTCTTGCCCTTGAGGATATGTTCAACGATTTCTTTAATGTTCATAGCTTTTGCTTCAGCGTTCTTCGTCGACGGTAGGATCAAACCTTCGAGGGTGGTTGCGGTTTTGCTTTGTGGATCTTGTGTAAGAGAATCGACGCAGAAATTGTATATCAAGCCCGGTTCTATCACGGTTGCTTTCTTGCAAGAATCTTGAAGGAGAGTTTGAGCAAATGCGAAACCGTTCAAGAGAAGAGAGAACATAACCAATGAAACCAAAAACTTCATCTCTTTTTATTTTTTTTCTTTGGAGGAAGTAGAGAAAATAAGAATTGATTGATGAAGAATATGTTCACTTTGTGTTGCAATTTATAGTAAAAGTGAACATAGATGTTTATGGTAAGACTCTTTTTGACCAAAAAAAAAAAAAAAAGACTCTTTGACTATGTACAATAGATTTGTTGAATCATTAATTCAATAGTTAAAATTCATAAATGAAGTGAAAAATGAAAAATGAAAAAAAGTTGGGACTAAACTATTTTGAATAAACAAAAATTGGGACCAGGACACATGGTGCATTATTATATTTCTGAATATTTATAAAAATAATATTGTTTTTTTTTCTGGTAACAATAACATAATCAAATAATAGATTTTTTCTTAAGATTGTATTATAGTAAAATTGTATCAAACAAAATTATTAACTATATATAAAAATATTATGTATAAATATTCCTCATTTCAAAGTTTAAAGAAATATATATAGAAGATATATATATATATATATATATTTTTTTCGTCAAAAAGGAATTTATATATATGATAAATGGTAATCGTTACAAAGAGTTTCTGTTAACCATAGAGGGGGATGGAAACATGCTGAATAAAAGAGTTGAGTTGTACAACCGAATTTTGCTAAAACATGAGCTGTACTATTACAATTTCTTGGAGTGTAAACAAATTGTATTATGTCAAAAGATTGTGACCAGTATAATATATCCTGATAAACACCTTCAATCGAAGCAATGTAAGTCGACTTGTTCAGCATCTTGATTAAACTCTCGCAATCTCCTTCAAAGACTACCTTTCTTATTCCCGTATCCACGTTTGTTGCATCGCATTTAACAGAGCTTTTCCTTCAGCTTCCAACGGTGATGATGCATACCCCAAATTTGCAGACCCCCAGCCATTGGAAATGCCTCTATTATCACGCAAAATCCACCCGCTCCGTGTCTCTTGTGAAAGAGGATCATAGCTTGCATCAAAATTGCACTTGAGCATAGATGAAGGTGGTCTGGTCCAATGAGTTGGTTTTGATATTAAAGACGAAGAGTCGACTTGGTTTTAAACACTTCGACACCATTCTCGTACATCCGCTTTAGCACGCCATACTATGTGTGTTGGATATTCTGAATTTTCTTCAAAGATAAATTTATTTCTTGTCTTCCATATATGCCAAAGGATCCAAAATGGTAATAATTTTGTCTCTAATGGAATTTCGTTATAATTTTGGAGTGCAAAAACGGCTTCCAAAAAAATTTCACAAGTGATAGAGGGCAAATACAGGGCATGGATAGGAATATTTGCTAATTCCCAAATGGATTCAGCATAGGGACATAAAAATAGTATGTGATCAATTGTCTCATCATTTCGTAAACATCTCGAACAGACAGGGTCTATATTCATTCCCCTAGATATGAGACGAGTAACTGTGGGTAAAGATCTAGAGAGCAACCTCCATAAAAAGTGTTTTACCTTTGGTAAAATGTTTAGTTTCAATATTTGTGTTTTTAACTGAACCGAACCATGAGGTTTTGGTGGCAAGTCACATGGGTTGTCCGGATTATTCATTGAGAATCAGTAGCCAGATCGGGCTGTGTATTCCCCTGATTTAGTGTAATGCCAAATAAGCCTATCCAGACTTTGTTTCTGCAGGAGATACATTTTAAAATCTTGTTGTGATCTGCAGGTGAAATATGTTGTATAATCATATTGTTGTCCCAATACTGATATGCCGGATTTGAGGAGATGAGGTTCGATATTGTGATAGGCTCATCTGGTACAACACTTCGAACTGGTTTTGGGGGGTTAGGTGTTGTGATGTTATCTATATTTACTCGGACTGACTCACCGTTTCCAATAATGTAACGTGAACCATTTTTGATTAACTCAAGGCCTGCTAAAATAGATGACCATCCGTATGATTGATTAACTCTCTGTTTAAGATCTAAAACACATTCATCCTTGTAATATCTATCCTTAAAGACTCTAGTAAATAAAGTATTCGGGAAATGGATTAATCTCTAAACTTGTTTTGCAAGTAGAGCATCATTAAAACGCTCTCGATTTTTAAATCCCATACCTCCATCAGCCTTAGAATATTGTAACCGTTTCCATGCAATCCAAGATATGCCTCTGTCATGATTACTCTTCTCCCACCAGAATTTTTGAATGACTGACTCTATTTCAGAGATGACTCCAAGTGGAATTTTAAAACAGGACATTGAGTACACTGGCATGGCAAGAGCAACTGACTTGATAAGAATTTCTTTTCCTGCAGGTGAGAGATGACGTCCCCTCCATGAAGCAGTTCGTTGTTTCACCTTCTCGATTATGTAATGGAACATTTCACACTTCTTTTTACCGAACTGCTCTGGTAAACCAAGATATTTACCACCACCCCCATTGTTTGGTATTGCAAGAATCTTTTTCAATCTATTCTGAAGCTGGCCGTTAATACGAGAACCAAAAGTGATTAGAGATTTACTTGTGTTAATCTGTTGTCCTGAGTAATACTCATACACTTCAAAAGCTTTCTTGATTGCTTTGCAGTTTTGAGCATTCGCTTGACAGAAAAACAAAGAGTCATCTGCAAAATTGCAAAAGAGTGATTGGAGGTACCCCATTTCCTATATGTATACCTCTGATATCTCCCGAACAAACTCTTGTTTTAATTAAGTGGCTCATAATATCAGCACATAGTATGAAAAGATATGGTGATAGAGGGTCACCTTGCCGTATACCCCTTTGAGGAACAATATTTCCATATGGTGTACCATTGATCAAGACTGAGTAACTTACAGACCGCACTGATGCCATAACCCAATCTATCCATTTTTTTGAAAAACCAAAGAGATGCATTGTAACTTCCAAAAAATTCCATTCTACCCTGTCATATGCTTTAGTGACATCTGTTTTGATTGTCATATAGTTTGTTGATACACGTTTCCGAGATTTGAGAGAGTGCATCACTTCATGGGCAATCATAACATTGTCTGAAATTTGTCTTCCGAGGATAAAAGCAGCTTGGGAGTCCGAAACTATATGATCCAAATGTTTTTTTCAGCATAGCTACCATGCATTTTGAGATGATTTTGTATAAAACATTACATAAAGCTATAGGTCTATAATCGGATAGCGTCTGAGGTTTCTCTATCTTAGGGATCATACAAATGTTAGTGTGATTCATACCCGACTTCATGTGCGAGGTGTCAGAGAACTCTCGAACTTCTGCGATTATATCACGGCCTATAATGTTCCAGTAATGTTTATAAAAACGTGCAGTTAAGCCATCCGGGCCAGGTGCTCTATCATCTCCAATGGAAGAGATTGCCTCGAAAATTTCTTCTTCAGTGAACTCCCTCACAAGGTCTTCATTTATAGTGTTTGATACAGTAGGAGGGAAATCGCCAAAATCAATAGGTGAGACAGGGACTCTGCTTGATGTATACATTTTAGAAAAATATTCTTGAGCATGAGCTGATCTCCAGAGTAACAGATGTTACATGAGTCTCGTATACTAGAGATGTGATTTCTAGCATATCTAGTCTTATTACTAGCATTGTAGAAACTTGTGTTACGGTCACCAAGATTTAGCCAACGATTTCTACTTTTATTTTGCCAATAGTACTCTTCATCCCTATACGCCTTACTGAGTTCTCTTTGCAAATATGGGATATGGCGTCGATTATTCCTGTTCGTGCTCTCCATTGCTCTGTTTAGAAGATGTTGAAAGTGATCAATATGTTTTGCTGAGTTTAAATTAGCTCTGTGTTTTCCTTTTGCCATTTCTCTGCGACAGTTGTTGATCTGATCACAAATCGAGTAATGTTGCATTTCTTTACAGGAGTTCCATCCTTTTGCAACTATTTTATCGAAATTCTCTATTTCAGTAAGTCGTTTATAAAAACGAAAGGCCTTTGTTGTATAAGAAACTCGAGGTTGGATCGTTGTTAGGATTGGTTTATGGTCAGAACCATCAAATTCCAAAAATGCAGCCTCTGCAGCTGGGAATAGGGATGCCCATTCTGAGTTTTTCATCACTCAATCAAGGCAACATTTGACCGTGTAGTCCCTTCTCTCCCCCACCCACGAGAAGCGATACCTTTTGGACTTTAAATCAGATATATCACAAACAAATAACATATGCCTGAAATCCCTGAATGTGCGTTCATCTCTTGCAGGTCCTCCAATCTTCTCTGTATTATCAATAATCTCATTGAAATCTCCGACTAGTATCCATGGTCCATTACGAGTTGAGTTTATAGTTTCCAATTGGTTCCAAAATAAATATCTCAAACTCGAAATTTGATATATATGATATAACTAAAAAAATAGCTAATAAAAATAAAAATATGAAAACTAACCAAAGACATTTTATCTTGAAAGATAAACAAATTAGTGGGAGAATGAAATTTATAATAATTATTGGATAGGAGTTACATTTGAGCTAAATGTAGAATTACAAATGACATTAAATGTGAGTTAATTAGAAATAATTTTTTTAATTTGTTTTGTTTTTTATAAAAGGAATACCAAGTGGTACAATGAAATTTTAAACTTACACATAATTTGTTTTTTTGTTGATATAAACTCATACAAATTCAAATTTATATTATTTTGTAAGCGACAAACTAAATTAGTTTTCGTATAACATCATATGAATTTCAATCTAAATCTCTTTAAAAATTTCCTAGGAAAACTTCTATCTTTTTGGTTTCTTTTTTTAAATTTTCACTCACCAATTTAATTTCTATTGCTAAATTTCATACTAATGGTCTCATCTTTAGAGGATTTAAATTAGATGGTATATTTTAAAAATTATATTCTTTTTCTATATATTACTCCATTTAAATTTGAGTGCTAGAAGTGAATAGAGAATTAGACATGGACATTTTCAACCACATGACTTTGTGGGATGAATATAGTAGAAGAATATTAAAAAAATTATTACTTATAAGATGATAATCTAAAATAGACAATGGAGATAAACCTTTAAAAACATAAAAAACAATGTAATATAATATATATATATATATATACCTTACGAACTCCAAAAATATAATTTAGAATTAAGCTTTTACAATAATATTTGAATTGATTTTTTAACCCATACAACAACAACAACAAAAAACACAAAACAAAAAGATTTGAGGTGTAGTAAAAGAGGATGAGAGAATGAATAAATGAGAGAATAAGAGAATGAGTATTTATAGTAATAGAAGTGATGTAGAATTATAGTTAAAAAAATAGGAGTTACAATTCTACATTATTATGTGTTTTCATTATATTCTTTTTCTATATTTTACTCCATTTAAATTTGAGTGTTAGAAGAGAATATAGAATTAGACATGGATCTTTTCAATTTCATGACCTTGTGGGGTGAATATAGTAAAAGAGTATAAAAAATAATTACTTACAAGATGATAATCTAAAATAGACAATGAAGATAAACCTTTTAAAAAATATCAAAAACTATGAAGATAAACCTTTTTAAACATCAGAAACTATGTATTAACAACAACAACAACAACAAAATTTGAGATATAGTTGAAGAGCATGAGAGAAAAAGAGAATGGAAGAATGAGAGAATGAGTATTTTTAGGAATAGAAGTGATGTAAAATTCTAATTTACTATGTGTTTTAACAACAATACTAATTCTCTCATTCTCTAAAATAAGAACAATATTGATTCTCTCATTCTTTAAAAAATAATTTCTTTTATAAACTCAAGCCGATATATAATTTCATTCTAATTATAAAATTGAGTTCCTAAACATCTTATTTGTAAACCCAAATCGACATATAATTTCGTTATAATTGTAAAATCTAAACTCTAACCATCTCATTTGTAAACTCAAATCGACATATAATTTCATTCTAATTGTAAAATCTAAACCCTAACCATCTCATTTGTAAATCCAAACCGACATATAATTTCGTTCTAATTGTAAAATCTAAACCCTAACCACCTCATTTGTAAACCAAAACCGGCATATAATTTTGTTCTAATTGTAAAATCTAAACCTAACCACCTCATTTGTAAACCCAAACCGACATATAATTTCGTTTTAATTGTAAAATCTAAACCATAATTCTCATTTATAAACCCAAACTGATATATAACCTCATTTAATTGTAAAATCTAAACAAACCAAGATTAAATTTTCCTTAAATAAAAATATACTTAATTTGTTTTGCTTTTAAAATTAATTTTGACTTGTTTTTTTTAATGAAATATTAGATAGAATATTCTAATTGGTTAAGAGGGAAGGGGGTGAATACAAAGGTTCTAATACAATTAAGTGGAGAAATATAGTTAGGAGTTACAATTCTAATTTATTATATGTTTTAATACAATTGAGTGGAGAAATATAGTTAATGCATAATTTATATAATTTCAATTTTACATGAAATGTGAGTTAAATGTCATGATTAAATATTTTTTTATTTGTGGATTAAAATAAATAATTTTATTAATTGCATCGCCAAGTAGACCAATAAGGAGAGAGTGAAACCTTACTTTTATGTATATAACTAGGATTTACCCCGTTGTACACCACGGGTCCATTTCTTTTATTTGTTTGTTTGTTTTATAAATCAATAATCCCATGCATTCTGAAGAAATTAATTCGAATATTTCATTATAAATTCGAATATGTCATTATAATTTCGAATTAATAAATTAGTTCCTCTATTTTTAACTATAATAAATATAAAAAATCTGTATTTGATACTAATAAATAGATTTCATTAAAAATGAATATTTGTTATCAAATAATAGGAAAATTTTTGATTTCTACTAAGATAATAATGAATGAAGATCAAATTAGTGTAATCGGGTTTTTTAACTAAAACTGACCCAACAATTAGGATTACACCAAAAATATACTCCAAAAGTATTAAAATAGATTTTATTCTTTTTATTCATAACTCAAATGTAAAATAACTCGAATGTAAAATAATCTATATCCGGATATACTTGTTTTATTTACAAAAATCCTAAAACAATTTTTAAAATATATATCCGTTTATCAAAATTCAAATCACATCATATGCTGAAAAAAAATCTAAAATTTATTAACTTTATGTATTAAATAGTAATTCAAATACTTAAATATAAGATTAAATAAAATTGAAAAAGGAATTATATTTTAATCAAACATATTGCTTTAAATTAGGTAGATAGATTTTAGGAAATTTGAAATTAATATTATCAAATAAGGAAATGATTGTGTTTGGTTCTAAGGATTGTAAAGAATTTAGTTGGGACTTGTTTGGATACAAAGATAAAAAAAAATGACACAAAAATGTACTCCAAAAATGTTAAGATAGATTACACCTTCTAGCAAATATTTACAAAATTATTTCATATGGTGGAACAAATATAGTTGATCTACTGATTTAACTACTTCAGCGATTAAAACGCGACACATATTATTTTGAGCGGTTAAAACGCAAATTCAATCTGTAGCTGTGAAATATAAGCGTTTGGGAAAATTGAAAAATTTTAAAATTGTTTAACCGCAAAAATGTTACCGGTTTAATCTTTTACCTATTATAGAGTTTTGGACCCCCCAAAACACTTCTTGCGTGACCCGAGAAAACGCAGGGAGCCAGCATAAGCGCGACCGACTTCATTGAAAGAGCGACCAAAAACGCAGCGTTTTGATAGTGGATACATTACAGATACCGAATCAATCAATAATACAGATAGACAATTAAAAGCAATAAAGGGAATCGCGCGATTGGGGTCAGTTAGAGAGAGAGAGAGAGACGAACAAGTCGTGTCTGAGAAGATTTTAGGAGAAGAAGACGAAGAAGATGGAGAGTATCTGGCGAATCGCGACGGGCCAAGATCCGAGCCGTGAAGATTACGAAGGGATCGAGTTCTGGTCAAACCCGGAGCGTTCTGGTTGGCTGACGAAGCAAGGCGATTACATCAAAACCTGGCGCCGCCGTTGGTTCGTTCTCAAACGAGGGAAGCTTCTCTGGTTCAAAGATCAAGCCGCTGCTGGAATTCGCGGATCTACGCCGCGTGGTGTGATCTCCGTCGGTGATTGTCTCACCGTGAAAGGAGCTGAGGATGTTGTCAACAAGCCTTTCGCGTTTGAGCTGTCTAGTGGTGGCTATACCATGTTCTTCATCGCTGATAACGAGAAGGAGAAAGAAGAGTGGATTAATTCGATTGGAAGGTCGATTGTGCAGCACTCAAGGTCTGTGACTGATTCTGAGGTCCTCGATTACGATCACAGGCGGTGATTTTTTTTTTTTTTTTTACTACTACTATATGTGTGATTCTGTTGACGTCTCACTCTCTGGGCTTGCCTTCGGGGGTTTTCCTGGGATGTAACACTCTCTTATGGCTTTTAAATTATGATGTTATTGTACCTTTTGATCGTGATGTATCTATATATGTCTCTCAAGTTTCAAAATCGTTTCTCTCTTTGTTTGTGATTTCTCTTGTTTGATCGAATCAGTGAGTTTCTCTTTATATACGGAACGGTCATGATCTCTTTTTGCTCAAATTTGATTGATTCAACAAGTGATTGATGTATTTTTTGTTTTTGTTTGAGAGTCAAAAAGTAGAAGCTTTTTTGGGGTTTCTGAGTAAGGTAACATTCTCAGGACAAGAAACGCCCTTCCGAGATGTGAGATTGATGTATTGAAATGAAGAAAGAGAGAGAGAGAGAGAGAGAGAGATGCAGGACAGTAGGTTTGAGCAATGCAGAGCTCATCTTCATCCATACACCAACTGTTGGTCATCTTGTTCCGTTTCTTGAATTTGCCAGGCGTTTCATTGAGCAGGATGATAGAATCCGTATCACCATCCTCTTGATGAAGCAACAAGGTCAGTCTCATCATCTTCTCCTGCATTTGATGGAGTTATTGTCGAGGGATTCGTTGCTGATTTTTTTCTACTCTCCCAATGATTGATGTTGCAAAAGATAGATGCAAGTCTCCCTTTTTTATGTGTTCTTGACTTCAAATTCTGGGTTCCTAGCTATGATGCAGTATCTGGGAGATAGACATAAGAAAGATACCTCAGTTGTTGCAAGAAACTCTGAAGAAATGTTGTTGATTCCTGGATTTGGAAACCCTGTCCCAGCCAGAGTTCTGCCGTCAGCTCTGTTTATTGAAGAAGGTTATGATGCTGACGCTATATTTTTACAAAGGCCAATGGAATCCTAGTGAATACCTCCTTTGATATTGAGCCTACGTCTCTGAATCATTTTCTTAAAGAACAGAATTTTCCCTTCTATTTATGCTGTTGGCCCCATATATAACCCGAAGTCCCATCCTCATCAATATCAGGACCCCGCCCGTTGTGACCAGTCAATCAAATGACTTGATGCTCTTTTGTTCTGTCATCAGCTTTGCTTCTAATTATGTCTGTATTGGTTCCTTATATACCAAGCTGGCAAGCTGTGAGTTTCTTTGTTAGCCAATGCTGCAATTCTTCTGTTATGGATTTTGTTCAACATTGGGTAGATCTCTTAGCAAGCAGATAATTTAAACAGTTGGATGAGACAATTTCATTGCAAATTCTTTGATACATTGTTATGTTCTGTTGCGGATATTCAGATTTAGCTTGTAAAGTGTTTACTTTCCATCCAGGAAAGGACGGTTGTTCTCGTGTAATTCGATTACAAGGTTTGTGCAAAAGAGCTTTCTAGATACGGTTTTGGAGCTGTTTAAGAAGGAGTCAGAGCACATTAAGGCATGTCATGCGACAATGGCTGTGGTCTTGTCTACTTGTACAAAAGGTACAGAATCTGGAGTTTCTTCTTCCTATTCTATGCAATGTTTGATTTTCTGCCACTCTCCTCAGGGTTTTCGTGGAGTGTAACACTCTTCCCTGCTTAATTATGATGTTATTGTACCTTGACGTGATGTCTTTAAGCCTCCACTTCTAGATCAAATGTCCACTTGTTATGATCTTTCTCTTTATTCGATTTAGTGAGTTCCTCTTATCTTCCCTTTGACAATTTTGTCGTTACCCTCTTGTTCGATTCATGTGAGGTTTAGGAATTTTCTTCTTGATTCTTTTGCTGGCTTTTTATTTATTTATTTACTAATTCCAAAAAGAAAAAGGATTAATTTTCCTTAAAAATAGAAAAAGATAAAGGAAATTATACAATTGATTAATACAATACCATAATTATGAAAGTTATAATTCAATTAGTAAAGAAAAAGAATTGTAAATAATCATGTCTATCTAAACAAATAATTTGTCTCATATATATTCGATTCATTAAACCAACGATTTAGGTCACAAAACACTGAAGAAGAAGAAGAAAAAACCCTAACTAAAACTCGAGAATCTGATTTTAGTTTCTTTTTGGTAGAGAAAAAACATGTCCAGTTCGACGCAGATCGATGCAGCGATCATGGAGCCGGCTCCAGAAATCAGAGATTTTGTCGATGGAGTGGCATTTGTTGTTTCCAAAGCGGGGTCAATCCTTGAGAGTAGGATGAAGGCCTATGAAGAGGGCAATCCAAAATACAGCTTTTTGTGGAGCTTAGACCCTTTACACGCATATTACCAGCGAAGTCTTGCTCAACACCGATCTCAAAATCAAGATCAAGATGGTGGAGATCAACCTGATGATCATGAGTCTGCACTTGTAGATCAACCTGATGATCATGAGTCTGCACTGTAGATCAACCTGATGATCATGAGTCTGTACCGGATGCACCTTTCGATCTTGGGTTTTTTCCTTCACCTATTTTCGAACGTCCTGACTTTGCATTCCCCCCAGAGACGACACCCAAAGATTTGGCTATCATTAAGCTCACAGCCCTGTTTATGGCGCGGTGGGGGCCGTATTTTTGGCGGGCTTTGTCGAAGAGAGTGGAGACGAACCCTCAGTTTGAGTTTCTTAGGGTAACTAGTGGTAAAATGTTATCCTTTTTCCGTGGGCTTGTTGGTATCTACCACAAAATGTTACACAGTTCTGAAAAGCCTTCTATGGCCGTCGTTCTCAACCTTTTCTTCCAGAAAGTGGAGTTGTCTACGGTTTCGTTGCATGCTTTTGTGGGTGGTGTCGACTGTTTAGCCTACATGGAGGATCGAGACTATTCTATTGTCATGCCACGACCTGAACGCCTTTCAATGGTTGTTGATCGACTTAAAGATGAGCAGCCTCCACTTGTATCTGATACTCCGTTCAGCGGGTATACACTTGACCGTCTTTTTGAAACGTCGAAGGCAGCCATGGAGATTTGTATTATTAACCTCACAGCACAATTTGTGGCACGGTATGGGCCGTATTTTTGTCGTGAGTTGAAGAAGGCAGTGGATAAGAAGCCTCAGTTTTTGTTTATGAATCCAACTGATATCCTCTATAGTTTTTATAGTGGTCGTGTTAATGCGTATTCCAAAGTATTCATGCGTTTGACGAGGCTGGGTGGGAGGAGGAGGAATTATGTTACGGCGGCAACGGTTCTTGAGGTTTTTTTCCAACGTCTTCAATTGGAGAAGCTGGAGGAGGGAGACGAAACTGCTATGATTGATTTGCATGCTTTTTTGGGTGGTTTTGACTGTCTTGCTGGCATTGAGGAGGATGAGGATGAAGAGTTTGACCATTCTCATAGCTCACTTCCTCGTCTAGTACTAGAACGAATTCGGCTTTGTAATGCTCAGCGTCCACTTGGATCCCAGCTTACTGAGAATCAAGGTGGAGTTGAGGATATTCATGAGTGTGACGTCGTGCAACCAGTTCTTGATCATCCTATATGGGATCCGCCTCTAAGACGTACCAATCTTGTAATATGTGGACCCCTTATAAAAGAGCTTACACTCAAGGAGATTGTTATTATTAAGCTCACAGCGCAGTTTGCGGCACGGTATGGGCCTTTTTTTTGTCGGGATTTGTTGAAGACAGTGGACAAGAACTCTCAGTTTAAGGTCATGCATCCACATGGTACGAATTTTGATTTTTATAATGGGCTTGCTGGTGCGTACGCCACTGTATTAAGGCGGTCCAAAAAGCTTGTGAATAGTGATGCTCCTACGGGGACCGTTCTTGAACGTTTTTTCCACCATCTTCAACTGGGGTTGCTGGAGGAGGGAGTGGAGATGGCTATTGATGATTTTCATGCTTTTGTGGGTGGTGTTGACTGTTTTGCCTACATGGAGAATGAAGAGTATTCTTCTAAATTCCCACCACCTGAACCCCTTTCAGTGAGAATGAACCGACTAACACAAATGCAGCCTCCACTGGGATCTCGGCTTATTGGATACCTTGCTGATCAGAACCAAGATGGAGATCAGGGTATTCCAGCTAGTGTATTTCATGCACAACAACTCGGCCTTAGGCCGCCCCCTCCTTTCAGGGATCTGGCATTTGGATTCATTGAAATGGATACCCCACTCAAGGAGCATGGTGTTATCAAGTTCACAGCGCAGTTTGTGGCACGGTATGGGTACCATTTTTTACTGGCGTTGATTAAGAGAGAGCGTAAGAACCCTCAATTTGAGTTTTTGAAGCCAACTGGTAGCAGTTCATATATTTGGTTTAATATGCTTGTGAGGGCATATTCCAGAGTATTGAGAACTTCTGATCTGGTGAGTGATGCCTCTATAGCGGAGACCTTTATTGAGATTTTTTTGCAACTTCTTCAATTGGACAAGCTAGAGGAAGGAGATGAAAAAGCTGTGATTAATTTGCATGCATTTGTGGGTGGTGTTGACTGTTTTGCTGACATGGAGGATGAAGAGTATACTGCTTACTTGCCACCACCTGAAAACTTTTCAGTGATGATGAACCGGCTAACACATATGCAGCCTGGTCATCGTCGGCCTTGTAATCATCAGCTTGTACCGCCTTCAGCGGGGATGATGCAACCTGCACCGTCTATGCCTGGAATGTCTCCTCGTGTACATGAGGAACCAGAGCCAAAGAGACAAAAGTTTTGACGAGCTCAACAACACTTGTTCCAGAAGACTACTTGTTATTTTTTTTTTTTTGGTTTGTTGTTATACGTGTGAATACATTTTTAGTGTTCCTAATTACAATTCAGTGCTGGACCTGCTGGTATCCAATTGGTCGTAACTGTAGTTAGTGCGGCCTTATTCTAATTGTTTTGTCCTCTGGTTTTGACCTTGCGATTTGAGTATCTAAAACACCAAATTCTGAAGCATGTCAATGATCGTTGAACTTTTCTTAATTTAGTGATTAATTGCCGCCATTTAAAAAAGAAAAGAGCATAGCTAATCGCTATCGTCATCCGCAACTAACACCCATCCTCTCTCTTTCCAAGTTATAATGAAGGTAAAGTAATGAGAGAAAGACTATGAAAGGAAAATGTTGTTGTCAGTTCAATATTGATATGAAAACTCACGAGTCCTTTACTTTTTTAGTTCGGATTCTATACTAGAAAAGCTGCTAAAATTTTGTCTCATGAGATATGACGGTGACATTCCAAGAGCTCTTTTGGAAGAAGTGCTTTCACTTCCAGTAGTTGGTCCTAAGTTTGCTCATTTCTTGTAAAACTGGCCCTACGAGTCAGTCAGTTTTGTAAGAGAGCTGCATGTTTTAAAATTTTCTCAAAGGTTTCTAGTGATGTCCTGCGATGGGTTTTGTTGCATGTAGCATGGAATGATGTCGAAAGGGATATGTGTAGAGCAGAAATGAAACAGGTGCTTCCAAATATCTTGCTAATGTATATTCTCTTTGAGATTGGTTCTTCTTCACATTTGTTTAGGATGTTGCCTCGTATTTACATTGTAGCTTCTGTACTAGTGGGTGATTTTGTATTAGCATTGTAGCTTCACAGTTGCTTATGTAAATTTTATTTTATTTACTTTTATGGGTGATTTGATTTTTTTTCACGTATTGTAAAATATTAAATTACAAACTCTAAATTACAAACTTTGAAAACTCAAGCTTTATAATGTAAAAATTTATTAGTTATATATGTATATACTATAATTTTTTCTATTCTATATATTATAGGAAAAAAACCAAAATAAATAATGTTCCTCTTTTAGACTGCTTTTTTTTGTGTGTGGATGATGCATTTTTAATATAATTATATTTATTTTACAATTGATTCGCTTTTTCCGCAGATGGTAAATTGTTCATTTTATAAATTTTGTGTATGTGGGGAATCTAATCTAGTAGAATAATAGTAACATCCACACAATTTGTAGCTTGAGATCTGGAGGCTATTGAATGGACTAAAATTATGAGGACAGGATAATGATATGTGATCAAGTCAGGGGAGTAGTTTGGAAATAACTCAAACTTTCAGAGGACAGACCAACCAGAATGCAAGAAAGTAGTTTTCTTTGGTCGTGGTTCCCACGCCATTACTAAAAAAGAATTTTTCTCTCCAGCTTGCCAATGGCCACCTCAAAGTTAGGTAGGAAGGAGTCATCACATGTCACCAAGTCGTCAAAATAACTAATTCTCTTCTTTGATATGTGAGATTAGAGGAAAGATCAAAAAGCTGTACCTGTTTGTGTTTGTTAAGATATGAAGAATGCAGAGCTCATCTTCATACCAACACCTAGCGTTGGTCATCTTGTTCCGTTTCTTGAATTGGCTAGGCGTCTCATTGAGCAAGATGATAGGATCCGTATCACAATTCTCTTGATGAAGCTGCAAGGTCAGTCTCATTTAGACACTTATGTTAAGTCAATTGCCTCCTCTCTTCCGTTTGTTAGATTCATTGACGTCCCCGAGTTAGAGGAGAACCCTACACTTGGAACTACACAGTCTGTGGTAGCTTATATATACGATGTTATTGTGAGAAATATCCCTCTTGTGAGAAACATAGTCATGGATTTATTAACTTCTGTTGCATTGGATGGAGTTAACGTCAAGGGAGTGGTTGCTGATTTTTTCTGTCTCCCCATGGTTCACGTTGCAAAAGATGCAAGTCTCCCTTTTCATGTGTTCTTGACTACAAATTCTGGATTCCTAGCTATGATGAAGTATCTAGCAGATCGACATTGTAAAGATACCTCGCTTTTTGTAAAGGATTCTGGAGAAATGTTGTCGATTCCTGGCTTTGTAAACCCTGTTCCAGCTAAAGTTCTGCCGTCAGCTCTGTTTCTTGAAGATGGTTATGACGCTTACGTGACGCTGGCCATATTGTTTACCAAGGCTAAGGGAGTCCTAGTGAATACCTCCTTTGATATTGAGCCTTACTCTGTAGATCACTTTCATCAGGAGCAAAACTACCCTTCTGTTTATGCTGTTGGCCCCATATTTAACCCGAAGTCCCATCCTCATCCGGATCAAGACCTCGCCCGTCGTGACGAGTTGATGAAATGGCTTGATGACCAGCCCGAGGCATCGGTTGTATTCCTTTGTTTTGGGAGTATGGGCAAGTTGAAAGGTCATCTAGTGAAGGAAATAGCACATGGACTTGAGCTATGTCAGTACAGATTCCTCTGGTCACTACGCACAGAAGAGGTGACAAACGTTGAACTTTTGTTGCCTGAGGGATTCCTTGACCGTGTCACTGGACGGGGAATGATATGCGGTTGGTCTCCTCAGGTGGAGATATTGGCCCATAAGGCAGTGGGAGGTTTTGTGTCTCATTGTGGATGGAACTCAATAGTAGAGAGTTTATGGTTTGGTGTGCCAATAGTGACATGGCCAATGTATGCAGAACAACAGCTCAACGCGTTTCTAATGGTGAAGGAACTAAACCTCGCAGTGGAGATGAGGCTTGATTACAGGGTACATAGCGATGAACTAGTCAGTGCAACAGAGATCGAGACAGTGGTTCGTTGTGTAATGAACAAGGAAAATAATGTTGTGAGGAAGAGAGTGATGGATATCTCCAAGATGGCACGGGAAGCTACGATGAACGGTGGATCTTCGTATTTGGCTATTGAGAAATTCATACAGGACGTGATAGGAACAAAGCCTTAGCCTTTTCTTATCCATAAGCTATATAAATTTGTTATTTTACACTCAAACTTAGTTTTTGAATCCGCTGCAAATGAATCTTGTTTTGATTGTTGAATTGACCTTCTTTTATTGTTGTTAAAGTACTAATCTTCTGGCCAAAGTAAGGCCAGGGACACTCGCCTTTGGAAAATTTGGTGTTTGTATGATACGTGCGTCTTTTAACGATCATTGAGTCATGCGAGTAACAAATATGACAAATTTATTTTTATAAAACGTTTTATTGCAATATCTTCGAGAACAACATAGCAAAGGAAGACTTTATCAATTAACGAACAAGAAACAGCAAAAGAAATCTGGAGTTTGTGTAACCTAACATATATGTAAGAAAAAGGACATCAGAACTGCCGAATTATTCATCCTTCATGTATTTCGCGGATCACCTATTTATAGATACATTGATTGTAACTAGGGTCCGTGGAAGTGAGCATGCCACTATTTGGGAAATAGAACAGACATGCCTCGTTGGTTCGGCCATGGCTTTGGTAATAATCGTTCATCAAATATGATGCATGGCTTATTGTAGTCACTACAAGAAAACAGGCCATTTACGACTGCATTTGTAGTCGTTTCGTAGTCGCTATTTCATAAATTACGACTATTTTACGACTAATCACTGTTGTCGTAAAACGTTAGTCGGTAGGAAATTCAGTCGTAATTTAGTCGGTAAATAGCGACTACGTTACGACTAATCCACGTAGTCGTAAAAGTAGTCGTAAGATAGTCGTAAACGTTTACGACTGTTTTGTGACTAAGTTACGATTAATTAAAATGTGAACAGTCGTTGTGTACAGATAGTCGTAAAGTAGTCAGTAAACATTTACGACTATTTGCTGACAGTTTAACGATTAATGCGATGTGAAGGAGATTAGTTTGAGAATAGTTGTGATATAGTCGTCAAATGTAGCGACTACTTGGCTACTACGAGACGACTATTTGACGACTGTGTTGCGACTATGTTAATCTAGATTTAATGACTATTTGAAGACTATAGGGATTAAAAACCAGAATCTTTTTTTTTTTTGTTTTGCTTATAACTCAAATTTATAATCAAAGAAAGCCTTAAAATTTGCATTTTTAATTACCAAAAGTTAACCATAATTGTAATTAGTACACCACATAAGCCATTACAAAAAGAGAGAACCATATTTTTGTCACAACCAAAAGAGAGAACCTAACACTATGATTCTCTTAAGTGATAAGGAAGAACACATCATCCCAAATTGTCAAGTTCATTAGAGTAAGAAATAGAGAGAGATAAGTAGCCTAAGAATTAACCTAAGGAGGAGATGCACTTTATGTAGGAGGGTCGATGGGTGCATCACTTGATTCAGACTCATGGAACTCGAGAAAGGCCGGATCAAGTTTCTGCATGAACTTTTCCAAGCGATCTATCTTCTTCTGTTGCTCAGCCACAACTTTGGAATGTTCTGCTTCACGAGCAGCAAACTCAGCATCACGTTTTGTCGCATAAGCAACTTGTTCTTCAATGATCCTTTGAGCTTCCTTCATTTGCTCTTGCAATGCTACAAACGATGATGACTGTCCTTGTTGATGATAGCTGCTGCCATTGAGAAGACCCTGAAGATGATCCTTGAGGCTACCGAGCCCAAAAATATTACCTCGTGAATCCTTCTCGGTGGACTGAGAAAAAAAAAAGGTGAAACTGTAAATAGAGAATATGAAAGTTAAAGATTCTTTAAATATAGATTGTGAGAAATGTAACTTTACCTGAAGAAAGATGGCAGTATAATCTTCTGCTGTGAGCTCATGAACTTGTGAAGGATCTGACTCAATCTCAGATAGCTTAGCTTGTAAGTTTTTCTCATAAGTTGTAAAGATCTTCTCAGCCTTGCGATCCACATATGTACCATCTGGCTTTGTATGAGTTTCTTTGAAAACCTCACCGAGACTCACTGGTCTCCCAAGTTTTTCTTCCTGGAATGTTACAAAAACAAAGAAAAGGGTTAAGATATAAGTTTAAGTTGCAAAGGTGTAAGAAAAAAAACAAAGTTACTCACCAAGCCTTGTTTGACTTGTTGATAAGATGTTGGCCCAGATAAGTGCATGTGAGGACCGAGACCATTACGGTCTGACATGCGAGCTTTGGAATAGATTCGACTCCTTTCTTGTGCTTCTTCAGTCTCCCACTGAGCAACCATTACTTTCCACAGGTCACCCTCGATCCATTTAGGTTGCACTCGACTAGTCCTAACGTCGCTAACCATGTTTTTCATCCGTCGTTGGCATATGTCATAGAAATACTGTTGCACTGTTCCTGTTATTAAAGGATCCCAAGTGTGTGTTTTCTATGAAAAAAGGAAAATAAAATTACATTAGTGAACAACAACTTAATCAAAACCTATCTATGAATGAAACTCAGAACATAAAACTATACCGCAAACTCAAGAAAGTATCTTTCTCGTCTATCCGGAGGCACACATGACCAATTGTAGAATGGACCATCAAATTTGTTTGTAAAAACTCTAGTAATCTTCCGAACCAGTGCTGATTTTGCATCACGAGTAAACCTCAAATAACAAAAGAATCAAGTCAGTTCTTTGACAGACATAACAAAAGAATCAAGTCACATAACAGTTAGTTAAAATCGTTTACTACACACTGAAACAGACATTAAACACATTCACTCGTTTACTACAATCTGAAGCCAACCAATAACAGACAACAAAAATCAACCAACTAACTAGAACACGGTTGTAAAATTATGAAAACGTAGACATACCAAGTCGTGTTAGGCTTCGGTTCCGGAGAGAGGACGGTGGTGAACGTATGACGGTCCGGCACCATAAGTATCGCGTTTAGAGCCCTCAACGTGTCCTCCTGGAGTTCCGGCAAGACTGGATCTGACTCTGCGAAGTTGTGACCTTGAGAAGAAGGATGACTTTGAGCGTGAGAGGCTGCATTTGGAGATCTCGCAGAATCTTCCAACGGATTCGATTGAACCGGTGGATTGTTCATCACTTCGGTTGATGACCGAGATGGATGCTCTACACCAACTCGATTCACGGAGCTTTGAAAAAGGATTTGCGGTGGTGGATAGTTTCTGACTTGCGGTGCCGCGGATGTCGATATCTGGGGAGAAACGCGGACTTGTTCTTGAGGCGTCGGAGGCGTCGGAGGCGTAGGATTTTCAGCCGCCGGAGTGAAGTTGTATTGACTCGGTAGAGGATTGAGTCTTCTCACCTTAGATGATGGATTAGAGCCACCGGGTCTGAGAGAAGCGTTGGGGGCAACATTTCTCTTGCGTCCAGGCTTCTTGACTAGAGGCATCTTCGTCGTTAGAGAGAAAACGGCGATTTACGGGGAAGAACGGGAAAGATTAGGGTTTCGATGTAGAGAGAAAACGGCGACGAACACAAAGAAGAAGAAATGTTAGAATGAATAGAGATTAGGTTAACGATTAGGGTTAGGTCGTGTGTGATGGGCCGTTAATGGACTTCGTGTTTAATTAACCCAATAAGCTTCAAATTAGTCGCCTATCAGTCTCTAAGTAGTTGGTATTTGTAAAGACTAATTTTTTTATAAGGCTGGGCTTGTTTAAGAAGTCTATAATCAGGTCCATTAACGGATTGAGGTAATTAAACCCAAGTATTTTGAACTTAGTCACTTAATAGTCGCTAATCAGTGGCTTAACTTAATCCTTTTAAATTCATATAATTTAATTTATATATTTTTAAACATAACATTTAATATATTTGGCTTAATTTATATATTTGGCTTAATTTATATATTTTTAAACATAACATTAAATATATTTGGCTTAATTTATATATTTGGCTTAGCTTATATATTTTTAAACATAACATTTAATATATATTACGTATTATTTAGAACACAATTCAAGATATATTACATATTATTTATTCCACAAATTTGACATAGACATAATTAGGAGGATTCTTCATCATCTGGTTCTTCATCATCCGAAGATGATAAATTACACAAGAATTCATCTTCAGGTTCCACATCCTCAACGCCGTAATCTAGATTTATTGGGTTAACTTCCTCTTCCAAATTGTCAAGTACAATATCTTCAATTGTAGTCATCAATACAGCATCATCATTTTCGGTTTGCAAAAGAGTTGTCTCTGAACTGTTGACATATTCTCCAGAAATGTTTCCCCTCGGATTCACCTTTAGAACATTGAACCATATTTGCTTCGGTTTTTTAACGTATGGATACGGAATATAACACACTTGTTCTGCTTGAGAGGCTGCATTTGCAAATTATGAAAGTTACATTAGCATATCAACATAATGTTTTATTTATAGATAAATAAATACACATATATATATATATACTTACCTAGAATAAATGGTTCGTATTTATTGTACTTTCTTGTTGAAAGTACGTCTACGACACCACCATTGCTGATCCGAGTGCCTCTACCGATAACAGGGTCATACCACTTGCACTTAAAAAGAGTGATTCTCAAATTAACCATCCCCTCATATTGAAGCTCTATGATATCAGTTATGGTTCCGTAGAAATCCGCTGCATCAGATTCATCCGTGTAATTTTCACCCTTAGCACATACCCCATAGTTACATGTGTTACGTCCAGCGCCGTGATTCTCTGTATGAAACAAATAGCCTCTTGTAAAATACATTGGCCATGTTTTGACCTTGTTCAAAGGTCCATGCACTATCTCTTGAACCCAAGTAGGAAATGGATTTGTGGCGTTCCAGTAAGTAACCTGCATATATATGTATAAGTTACTTTCAATAATTTTAATAAGTATTTATATATGGAATATTAATGTCACACACATATTCTTTAACCCATAAATGATATTCGTCTGCTCTTTTGGCGGAGAGTTCCTTCTCGGGAAGTCCTGGATATTTTGCTGAAAGAAAATCCTCGAACATACTATGTATACAAGACAAACAAAAATATATGAGAGATCATAGCAAATTATATATAATTTGAGTGATCCCTACTTAATTATATATATACCTCTCAATTGGCTTGAAATAGTCACAATTTCTTAAAACATATGCGTGGGCGCATTGATAGTCTCGGCTTGAGAGCCATGTTTCATGCATTTCCCCACTTGGACGGCCAACGTGAGTAAATATAGAAGGCACTCCAGGCACATGATATACAGGGTTTTCACCTTCATCAAATCTTGTTAACCTGACCAAATGATTGAAAATTAAATATATATTCACACAATAAATTCAAATCTTGATCATTTACCTTGATTTTGTTTGTATGTTCTCGGCAAAATAGTGCTCTGAGAAGTATGCAATCTCGTCATTGATATATGATTCAACAATTGATCCTGCTGCATACCTTTTGTTCTTTGCTTTTCCTTTCAATTTTTTAAAAAATCTTTCAAAAGGATACATCCACCTATATTGGACAGGACCTCCTAATTCAGCTTCGTAAGGGAGATGTATAGGCAGGTGCTCCATCACATCAAAAAAGGATGGTGGAAAGATCTTTTCCAAGTTGCATAGGATGAGAACTATATTCTGTTTTAGAATTTGAAGGCGACTTGTATGCAAAGTCCTAGAACATAAGTCCCGAAAAAATGCTCCAACCCCTACAAGATATATTCAAACTTCAATATCACATTAAGAATTATATAAGTACTTAATAAACAAATAAAATTTTGATTTATTAATTAACGAGTACCTGATAAAGCAAGGTGGACATTCTTGTGAAGCAGTTCTGCAAAAATAAATGGAAGTAACCGTTCCATAAAAACATGGCAATCATGGCTCTTCATGCCTGAAAACTTTCCATTTTCCATATCAACACAATTAGCTAAGTCTGACGAATAACCATCTGGGAATTTAATTGAGTGTTTCACACATTCCAATAAGCTTGTTCTGGCTTCGTCTGTCAATGCATATGCCGGGAAAGGTGCTTTACCCCTACTATCAAGATGTAAGTGTGGCCGAGAACAGAACTTCACTAAATCCAATCTTGACATGATGGTATCTTTTGATTTACCCTTCACACGCATAAGAGTATACATGATGTTGTCCAAAAAATTCTTCTCTGTATGCATCACGTCAATATTATGTCGTAGATTGAGGTCCCTCCAGTATGGCAGCTGCCACAATATGCTTTCTTTGTGCCAGTTGTGTTGCTTCCCATATCCCGGCATCTTCTTTTCATGACCATTTCCACCGACGTCCTTCGTTTTTGGTGGATTCACACCACTCAATCGCTCAGAGTAAATTTGCTCACCGGTCAAAGACTCAGGTGGATACTCTCTCATAGCGTCTTTACCTTTTAAGAAGTCTTTTTTATTCCGCCTAAGAGGATGACCATGGGGAAGAAATCTCCGGTGACAATCAAACCAACATGTCTTCCTTCCATTAGGTAGATAAAAAGACTTTGTATCGTCCATGCAAACTGGACAAGACAACTTACCATGTGTTGTCCATCCAGATAACATGCCATATGCCGGGAAATCGCTGATCGTCCATCTTTGTGCACCACAAAACAGACATTTATCTTCCTTTTCGTCATCTTTCCAATATATCATACAATTGTTAATACAAACATCAATTGTATGATATGGGAGGCCTAAATTGCGCATCAATTTTTCGGTCTCATAATGTGAACCAGTAGCTTGGTTTCCTTCTGGTAAATAATCAGTCAATATTTCACAAACCGAATCCACTAACTTTTCACTCATATTATAATCTGCCTTATTTTGCATGACTCTAGCAGCTAGGGATAATTGTGAGTGACCTTCATGGCAACCATCATATAATGGATTTTTTGCACCTTCTAACAAGTCGTAGAATTTCTTGGAATGGTTAAGTACCGGTTCCTCGACATTCTGATAACTACCATCTTGATGATAATTATCTTGATGATAATTATCTTGATGATAATTATCATCTAAACTTATGTTATAACGAAATGCATCATTCACCATATCCACATATCTATCTCCTACCACATTACCCACTTCTTCATTCCCACTTACAAACGTCGGATCTACATAACTCTTTCCTATGCCCATATTAATTTCTTCCCCATGTTTATACCAAACATAATAATCTGGCATAAACCCATAGCAAAAAATATGATTCCAAATTGTACCCCCTGGAAGACGCCTACCGTTTTTGCACTTATCACAAGGGCAGTGAAACTTACCACCATTATTTTGTGCTAAACGCTGACTATTTGCAAAAGCCATGAACTCCTCTACCCCGGTGCTGAACTCTTCCGTGAAATTTCCCGTCACTTCATCAAGCCTCTTATACATCCACTCCCGAAAATGACTATAATTAGAACTTCCCGCCATTATTAAAGATCTCTCACTCTTGTTTTTTTTTTCTCTTTTGATTTTTTTTCTCACTCTTGTTTTTTTTTTCTCACTCTATTTTTTTTCTCACTCTCAAAATTTTTTTTGTTACTCTCGATTTCTTTCTTGCTAATGCTCTTGCTTGTGGTGTGAATGAAATAAGAAAGGAAGGTGTGGTATATATAGAGAAATTTGGCGACTGAAAAACGACTGTAAAACGACTCTGATGTGACTCAAACTAACAGTCGCAACAAAACAAAGCTTACCAACCCCACAAACGAAAAAAACGTGTTTCTTTTTGGCCGACATGTTTGCGACTCACCTCAATAGTCGCTTAGTAGTCGCCAAATATCCGACTAACTAATTTAGTCGTATTTTAGTAGCCAAATTAACGACTCGCCGCAGTAGTCACCATGTAGTCGCCAATTTAGCTACTGTTTGCTGACAAAATTACTTTCTTGTCTTTCAGTCGTAAAATAGTCGCTAATTAACGACTACTGAACCAACTATTCATTTCAGTCGGTAAAAAACGACTAATTTACGACTAAGTTTTAGCAGTTGTAAAGTAGTAGTTAAACAGTCGGTATATAGTCACTAAATTTGGCGACTACGAGTTTAGTCGCCAATCGTAGTCGTAAATTGCCTGTTTTCTTGTAGTGAGTATTGGGTTTAAAACATGCTCCACTCGGTAGGATTGGTCTACGATCAATCCCATTACTACATGCAAAATTGATGTTATCTTCTAGCTGATCATCCTTGCCGTCTGCTTTGACACACACCACTGTTTTGAGCTTGCCACGGGAAGGTGGTTGATCATGATGGATGATAGGAGGATTGCGATGAGCGACAACAACGGCGAAATGTTTGCCATCTCTTAAAAAAATAAAATAAATCTATAAGCTGTTTGGTATAGTGAAGTGATGATTTCTTATGTGGTTTATATTTATACTAGAGCAATGTACGAAAGAAAAGGAAATAATGAATATGTGAAATAAAAGACTTTGCTGTACATAATAAATGAGGAAGATTTGTAAAATAGTAACGTAGGAAGAAAAAAACGGAAGATGAAATAATGAGGTATATACATTTATACATAGATAAGGAAGATTTGTAGGAGATGTCGTCCGTCTACCAAATCTTCCCCTTTAAAAATTATATATATATATATATATATATATATATATATATATATATTACCTTACATGAGTATTTGTAAAATTATAAATCTTCCTTCGCATAGATGGATATATTTTAATAAATTGAAATAATATTCATCGTTAACAAAAAAAAAGAGAATAATGATATTCATCAAAATTTCCTTTTAAAAATTTTGTTCTCTGTTTGAATAAAATTAAAAAAGGAAGGATAATAGAATTATTTTGTCAAATGGAATATAAATCACTAACCATACCGTTACAGTTGCAAGTAAGCGGTCATTTTTCACCACTACCGTTTTGGGCAAAAGGACATAAACATATTAAGAAATACATATTCAAAGCCATAAACAGATAATTTTACATTAATTTATTATTTTAATTATATTATTTTAATTATCTTATTTTTCTTATTATGTTAATCACCAATTTTAATACATTAAATCTTTGCATACTTTAATAATGTTTCCGTATAATTTTTTTTACAATATGAGTATAATAAATAATAATTACAATTAAATTGCAAATATTATCTTTATTAATTGCACATATTTTCCTATTGAAATTAGTAATTTAATTGATAACTTTCATATTAGAATTAGTGATATAATAGATTACTTTTGCTTTTATATACTTTTCAAAAATATTAAATGTAATCCTATTATTTTTAGGATTTTTTAATTGTTAAGAATTATTAAATAATTTTTTTCACACATGTCAAAATATTATCAATAGACTTGACAAATGTCGTGATTATATGAATTATTAATTTTAAAAACTAAGTTTAATATAATAAGATTATTAGACCACTTCTATTACTTTATTAAGTTTAATAAATTTCTAAAAACTGTCCAAAGCACCAATTTAACTATATTACTTTTCACATAATTGTCCAAATCCAAATTCGTCACCACAACACCGGCAGTGTACTCATCATGACAAGAAATCACCAATAAAACTTAGTTATTTAAATTTCAAAAGAGTCAGATATAACAACTAAATCACAACTTCAAAGCCTTGTTTATGCGGAAGAGGAAAAACCTATATCATAGGGAAATTCTTTGTAGTGATTCACACAGTTTCTGACTAATCTTAGTAAGTCACGAACACTTGTGAAGTTGTAATCCTTATGGGACTTGTCAATGTTCTTCTCACTATCAGGCTTTCTTTGGAGATATTGGCCTATCTTAGACTTCCATGAGTACGACACTCCAGAAACCAATTTATTCAAACACTATTATACACAAACTACTAAAATAATAGGATATTAGAAATTGATTTTTTTTTTCTGATTTCAACAAACAAGAGATGAGCTCATTAGCTTCTAGAATATCCTTTATTCATGATAGATACTATTTTTTTTTTATTCAAGCATCATGATCTTAACCATGTCCAAATTGATGCAAATCAGCCATAATGTGTAAAAGATAACATATTCTAAGTTCAAATCTTACATATTTAGGACTTTGGAAACCAATATTTGGTGAATATCCTCTCGTAAATGTCTATGCAAGTTTTATAAGTGAAAATCTAACCTTGACATGTAATTGTTGAATTATGTGAAAAATATGTACACAAAGATAATTTGAGAAATAAAAACAGCATAGTAAGTGAAATTAATTAATTGATTATTCAACATATATATATATATATATTAGTTATATTATTGTGAAAAATCTAACTTAACATCACGAAAAATATTTATAAGCATATATTGTATCAACAAACACCATCATATGGATAATGGATTGTGAACAATGTTTTTAAAGCATCAGTTGAAACTTTCAAATTTTCCTCATGCAAAAGATAAATCAATATGTTTACTAAATTATTGAAGAAAGAAAATCTAATCAATATGTTTATTACATTCAATAATTTTAGTATATTAAGAACAATATTAATGTATACATGAAGGTAATTAATTTTAAACATTACATTTGAAAGAGAATCACAGAAACACAAATTTTGGGGAGATATGTGTGACAACTTCTCAAAACTTAAGTTTTATGGAATCCTTCAAAAATTATTTAAAATTTAAAAACTCTAATTAATTATAACAACTTTATCGACGGAGACAACAATGATGATATAATTTTGACGAAATTGGAAAAGGTCTAAACAAATTTGATGATGAAGTTTTTTTTTCTTTGTGTGTGTTTTAGGAACAAAAAATCTTTAATGTTGGTATAGTGATGTAGCCATATTAAAATAGGAAACTGATTAAATTATTTATATATTAAAAGAGAAGCATTCCCACAGAAAATGATGATTTGTCGCATTCATAGAGCTCTGAACACTATTTTCTTTATCTGTCATCAACTTTAAATAATATTTACCTTTATTTACCATTGTATTTTTCCAAAAATACAATTAACACCCAAAATTAAATTCTTATATTATCTTTCAAACTTAATTATATCCTTTAATTATATTTTCATAAAATATTTAAAATGAATTTTAAGAACTCTTTGTTCATATGATATAATAATATAAGATTGATATTATAATAATTCTCATGGGTTAAATTTTAATTATTATATAATTTTTTTTATAGATGTATACTACATAATCGAATTTTAGATATTTCAATTACCGATAAATATAATAGATTTTGTAAATAAAAATATTTAATAATTATTTTATACCTCACTATGTCCGGGTTGTTACCTAGTCTCCACCTTAAAAGTGGTCTTTCTATCAAAATATGAGCTATTGTCGCTACTCATAATATATATATTTTAATATATATATATATATATATATCAAAATAATTGTTACAATACTAATTATATTTAACCTAAAGGTTTATTATACATATATAGTTAAATATTTAACCTAAAGGTCTTTTAGTTATGATTAACTATTTTTGAAGTACATTTTAGAGAAAAACCTTTGTTTTGTAAGATATTATCCATATAACTAAACACAATATAATTTTAAATAAAATCTAAAATATCCAAATAAAAATAATATTCCATCATTAATATTATAGATATTTAAAATATTTTGTTAAGACAGAACTTATGCTTCTTCTATCATTTTTGTTTAATATTTATTTTAGTTACATTGAATTATCATATAATACATAAAATTATTTAAATTCTGAATTTTTTTAACATTGGTTGTGATTCGAATTATAAAAAAAAAACAGACATGCATCTCAAGCAGTGAAGAAAAATAGTGTTTTCAACCATCCTTGACCGGGTTTTTGGCAAACAAATCTACAAATGCTTTGGTTTACGGTCTAAGTCGGTCCGATCGCCGGTCTTTTCCGGTTTAGAAACATTGCTTATGTATATTCTTCTCCCACAGTCCCACACTTCAAATTGAAACTGTTATCGGAACACTTCAAAATCAACGAGCTCACGAGGATGTCGGCCGTTTTAATATCCGCTGTCAAATCTGACTTTTCCACACCCAAAAGGTGTTTGATGAAATGTCTTACCAACTAGTGCTAGAGACTTATATTTCTAGCCTAAGAGATTAGTTGTCTAGGATGTTTGTTGACGTGAATGAACTTGTTTGTCATGCCTACTTGATCATGTTTCTCTAGCGAGAGCTAGGTTTGGAAGTGGTTGAGTCTGAGTAGCTTCTGTCAAGAGATTGGATTATCTAAGTCGTGATGTTCATTGTTTAAGGATAGTTTGCTTGTGGCATGTTAAACACTATGTAGACTATCATCCTTAGGACTTCTATCTTTTGATTGATATTGCATTCCTGAGACCGTTTTTCATCTTGCTATTTAGTTCTTGTTTAGACTCAATTTCGTTTTTACTCACGTTTACTCCTTGTCATACATTTTTGTTTCTAGTTTTGTAACTCATTTCCGTTTTGCATTCTGATCATTCTAGGATTGTTAGACATAAAACCACTCTTTGACTTGGCTTGACTTTTGATTCGTTGATTGCATCTCAATTGTTAGTAAAGTTGTCCAACTAGATTGACACCTTAAATATCACAACTGAATAAGGTTAACTGAATCTGCTAGGACATACAAAAAGCCTAGTATCAGCTGCGTTGAAGCCTTAAATCGTAATAATGGGGTAAGCACTACTGGTCTACTGCTTAAACATAATCATCTCTTTCGTTGATTCTTTGGTTAGATTTTTCCTCTATTTACCATTTGATGACTCTGATTTGATGATTCACAGGTTCAATACCTTGAACGGAAAAGTGAAACAAGGCTACGTTACTAATGCAAACCTTTTCTATATATACTAGGTTCGGACCCGCACGTCCGTGCGGAGTTATTTTTGCATAATTTTTTTAAATATATAATTGTCAAGCGATCAAACCAGTCAAATATGTCTGATTGCAACGTTCAAATATTTTTTGACCTGAAATAACCTCATTCCTCGTAATTCATATGAGTAAATAGTATGTCCGCATATGTTCTGCTTGAATTCTTGTTCCCAAAATTCTTGTCCCATATTTTGTCATACATGAATATACCAACACAAAAATTCTCATAACCTGATTACTATGAAACTAATTTGAACGATTTCCTAAAATATAATAAATCTGTTGTTTAATTTTTTTTTTCTTAATATGTAAATTGGGTCAGTTTGGAAACATGGATATTTGATATGATTTGTTTTTTTAACCCTTAAGTGTGTTCTCCAATTAATAGTATAGATTTCCTTCAACTATTGAATGAAATATTTCTTAGTTATACTAATGACAATTTAATGTAAATAATATAGTAAGAGAAGGACAAATAATAAAATGGGATATAAAGCGTGAGTATTTGATATAGGAGATACCAGAATATATTTTATTAAGGAGAATTCTATTAATTTGGATATTATTAGTTTTTTTAAGTAATACATGTGTCCGTAATTGTTGGAGAAAAAAATATTACAAAATTGTTTCGTTAGGAGGAAGACTATAATTGGTCATTAGATTTCTTATATAATTGGTCTTAGTTATGATTTTATATCACTGGATTTTATAAATTTTAATTGGTCATTAGATCCCTATATATCTCAGCTATTGGTATAATATTATTACTTGTTTTCATTTTTATTGGAGTGGATTTTCTAAATTTTATGATTTATGTAAAAACACTATAACTACATATTCATTTATAATGAATAACTATATAGTTATCCAAATTAAAGTATATATTCATGTCATTTTAATTGGTGATCATATGTTTTTTTGTGTAAATATAATTATTGTTTTTAACAAAAGAATAAACATTGAGCCAGTTTCAAATAATATTTGATTTTTTCACCATTAGAGCTTTATAAAATTATTAGAAAGATAACATCCCCTATATAGTTATAGTGTTTCTGAAGATATAATTTTAAATATATATATTTTTTATATCTCATAATATATTTATATTATTATATTACAATACATAGTGAAACTAATTTAATTTTAAAAATATGTAGGAGATAATATTTATCAACTTTTGAATAATATTTACCAATTTTAAAATTTATAGGAGCACAATATTGTGTATATATATGGGATTCTTTAATGCACGTGATAATTACTTATTTTCCAAATAATTAAAATAATTTAACAAAACTCACTAAACTAAAACATGAGTAGATGCATCATCACGTATTAATGGTTTTTGTTTTTTCCCCTCCAATTTATGATGATTTTTTAGAGAACAACATTTATTATTTTATTTGTTTAGGTATTTGATAAGACAATAATAACATTTAAAATATATTTAGTTGTTAAAAATAAAACATTTTAATCAAGTTAGAAAAATAATTTCCTGTACATAGTACGGGTCTAATACTAATACTATACTAATTGCAAAGTTCCTCTTATTTTACAGCTTTTTGTATGCAACCCTAAATAGCGGCTTAAAGAAAAAGCAGAGAGGATCTCCTTTTATTTCTCTTCAGAGAAACAGAAACCATATCTTCAAAGAAGTCTTCTTTACTTTTTGTCGCAGGTAAGCTTTCCTTGTTTTAGAATTTAGAGATTGAAACCTCTTCTCTAATTTATATTTCTTTCTTTATCTAGACACTTATTTCATACATACTTGATTATAAAAACAGAAAAAAAAAAAAAAATCTCCAAAATCACATCATTTCAGAATTTGATTTCATAATATTCTTTTTTTCATTGTAACTTCTTCAAAAAAATAAATTCAAAAACCCTAAATTTAATAGAAAGCGGTAAGTCAGAGCTCTCTAAGTATTAAAGCCTCGGCATCCTCGCCGCCACTCATCAGAGTCTAGGCATCCACTTACTCCCCGAAACAGCCAATGGAACAGCCACCGCCACCGTGAGAGACTACCACTATCACCACCACCAGATTTTTCCTAGAGAACAGTTGTTCGGTGGCTTGGATGTTCCGGCGGATAACAACTATGACGGTTGGATTCTTGACATTGGACAGATCACTCAGTTTCAGCAGAGGAGACGATGGTCGCCGTAATGTTTATCCTTCTTGAGAATCTAGGGTTTTGGTGGTCCATCATCGTCGATCGCTTGGTGAAAATGAAATTATAATAATAATAAAAATATATATATATATATATATATTCGATGTGGAAAACCAAAATATTCCTATGTTTTTTATTTTTATTATTTTTGTTTCTAAAACATTTTTATTCATAGAAAACTGATACAAAATCAGTAATACAGTTTTTAAAGCGAGAAAGCACATGGTCACCGACAATATGACAATTAGCTCAGCATGAGAGGACAACTAGCCACGTCCACCGTTCCCACGTCCCTGGTTACCTCAAACATTAGAAGATTCTTGTTGTAGAAAATGGAATGTAATATTATTGATTGTAAGAGTTTACATATTTATACTAAGACACAACTTAAACCTAGTACAAAGTAATTATATTGAGAGGCCTATATTTACTAACTTTTATACACCCCCGCAAGATGGAGGAGCTCCTGTGACACCAATCTTGGAACACGCCATCTGAAACTGCGGACGAGAGAGTGGCTTGATGAGCGCATCTGCTAATTGATCCTTCGTCGAAACATGAGAGACTTGGAACATACCGTCTTGAATATGGTTCCTGGTGAAATGATAGTCTAGGGTTATATGTTTCATTCCTGAATGGAAAACTGGATTTGCACAAAGATAGGTGATACCAGTATTGTCACAATAAATGATCGGCGGTGAGCGAAGAGTGACACCTAGTTCGGTGAGCAACGAACAAAGCCAACGAACCTTCGAGGCTGTGTTTGCAACCTCCCGGTACTCTGCCTCAGTAGAAGACCGTGTAACCCCCCGTTGCTTCTTTGAACTCCAAGAGATAGGATTTGTACCAAGATATATAACATAAGCATTGGTAGAGACATAATCATCAACATCACCAGCCCAATCAGCATTCGAGAAGGCACGAAGTGTGAGAGGTGAAGGAGCACGAAGAAAAATACCATGGGTTTGAGTTTCCGCAAGATAACGTAAAACCCTCTTAGCAGCTTGCTAATGCAGGTCAGTAGGCTGATGCATAAACTATGAAAGTCGATTAACAGCATAAGATATATACGGTCGAGTGAAGGCAAGATATTGAAGGCTACCAACCACTGAGCAATATGGCGAGGGATCAGGAAGAAGAGACCCAGCCGACTTTGTGAGCTTGGGAGAAGTAGCCATAGGCGTGGCAACCGGTTTCGCATCATGCATATTGTGTCTAGCCAAGAGATCGACGATATACTTACGTTGCATTAAGTGGAGACCAGATTTGGTACGAGTTGCTTCGACACCAAGGAAGTAGCTCAGGTCGGTTGGATCCTTGATGGAGAAACGAGCAGCGAATGAATCTAGAGTTTGAGCAATGTGTGCAGAGCTGTTACCAGTGACCAAAATATCATCGACATAGACCAAGACATAAACATACACCGAGCCACTCTTCTTTATAAATAAAGATGTTTCGGCAAGTGAATTTCTAAACCCGGTTTGGAGAAGATGTTGCTGAAGGGACAGATACCAAGCGAGGGGAGCCTGTTTAAGACCATAGATCGGCTTACGTAAACGACACACATAGTCTGGTCGATTGGGATCAACAAAACCTTGAGGTTGCTCCATGTAGACCTCCTCAGTTAACTCACCTTGCAAGAAAGCATTGTTCACATCCAGTTGTTTAAGCGGCCATGAATGAGCAACAACAACATCTAAAACCAATCGAATGGTGGTTGTCTTGATAACTGGACTAAAGGTATCAGCGTAGTTGATGCCATGACGTTGATGATATCCCTTCGCAACCAAGCGAGACTTGTATCAATTGAGCTGACCATTGGGTGATATTTGGTTGTGAAAATCCACCGAGAATCGATAACATGCTGAGATGGATTTGGAGGAACCAAATCCCATGTATGGTTGACCATTTGAGCATTGTACTCATCGGACATGGAAGGACGCCATCAGTCATCTTTTAACGCTTGAGCCACCGTACGCGGTTCCCGGTATTTGCGTGGACCTGTAACATGTAGATTCAATTTGTTTTTTGGTTTGGTTATGTTAATTTTGGCTCGGGTTCGCATATTGTGGACATTTTGTGGTGGTTCAACGGGTTGTGGATTTTGTGGTTGTTGGGGTTGAGCTTGTGGGGAATTTTCAGTAGAAGAGCAAGAGTGGCGGAGGTAGAAGAAGAAGTTTGTGGCTGAATCGTGGGGTTCGATTCATTTTTGGTGGGAGCAGTGGGCTCATGGGAAGTAGTTTCTTGTCGAGCCTGGGGTCGAGGCTCATTTAGTGGAGCAGTGGGCTCAGTAGGAGAAGAAATAGTCATAGATAGCGAAGGAGAAGGAGATACCTGGGATGGCAGCGGAGTTGTGTGTGATGACGGTTGTGGAGGAGCCGGGTGAAGGACGGAGCCGGGGGTTTTACTAGACGGTGAAGACAAGGAAGACACAAATGGAACCGGAGTGACTACTGACGACAAGTGAGGCGGCGATGGAGTAGTAGCAGGAACCAACGACGGTAGTGAACCATTCGCAAACGAAAACCGAGTCTCATCAAATTGAACATGTCTCGAGGTGTAGATGCGACCAGTAGGAACATGAAGACAATGATAAGCACTTTGTGTGAGAGAGTAACCAAGGAACACACACGGCAGTGACCGACTTTGAAGTTTGTGTGTTGTGCACGGCTTCAACCACGGGAAGCAAAGAGAGCCAAAACCTTTAACTTGTGAATATTGGGCTGTGTTTGAAACAGCATGAGATACGGCGACCGGTGCACAAGAACTGGCGTAGAGAGGTGATTAATAAGATAGATCGTTGTGGCGAAAGCATACGGCCAGTACGTGGGAGGTATGGAGGCAGTGGAGAGAAGCGTGAGACCGGTCTCAACCACATGATGATGCTTCCGCTCAGCAAGACCGTTGTGTTCCGGTGTATGCGGCGGGGACGTGAGGTGAGAGATACCATGAGCACGTATAACATCTCGCAAGCCAATAAATTCTCCTCCATTGTCAGAAAATAACGTACCAATCTTTTATTGAAAACGATTTTCCACCAGTGATTTGAACGCAACGAAAACATCCTTCACATCAGACTTGCGTTTGAGCGGATAGAGCCAAGAGTAGCGTGTAAAATGATCAACGATGAGGAGGTAATATTTGAAATTATCAGTAGACAAAACAGGAGACGTCCAGACATCTGAATATAAACATTCAATGGGTCGAGTTGTGTGGATTGTGTTTTGGGAAAAGGGAATTTTATGACTTTTATTAAGAGAACAATCTGAGCAAGATAAATGTTTTTGAGAACCCAAAACAGAAATTGCAAAAGTTGAAAGCATAGTGTTTAAAACAGAAGAAGACGGATGTCCAAGACGAGAGTGCCACACCGGAAGAGAAGCTTTAGAACTAGTAGAGGTAGACAAGGTAGTCACTTGATGCGGCGAAATCGGCCACTCATACAATTCATCCTTGGTTCGGTCTTGAAGAAGTAGAACCCCCGTACTGAGATCCTTCACATGAAAGAAGGCAAGATAAAACGTGACGGAGACACTATTAGCATTGCATAAGCGGTAAACAGAGATCAAGTTCTTGTGGATGTCAGGAACACACAAAATTTTGTTTAGGCGAAGATCACGTAAGCGAGAGGGAAGAAGTTTAGAACCAGTATGGGAAATGGATAACGAAGAGCCATTAGCGACAATAACATCCTCACCACCAGTGTAAGGCTCATGAACAGAAAGATTCGCCAAATCAGAGGTCATGTGGTGAGTAGCACCACTATCAAGGATACACGGATTGGGATCATAGGGAGAACCAACAGCAACATTCGCTCTAGGCTGCCACAGACGAAAGGGACTGCTGGGAGGGGAGAACGCAGAGACAGTACGAGACTGAAGTTGCGGACACCATCACGCACTATGGCCGTGCGTGTAACAAATCTGGCACCGACCTTTATAACCACGAGATTCATGTGCGGGCAGTGGCTGATGAAAATGGTTGCGAGAGACACCCCCGTAGTTGGAACCGGAGGAGTGATTAGAAAAGGACTTCTTGTTGGAGTTGTTGTAGTGACCGTTACGAGATTGTTGACGTGGGTGATTGGTAGCAACATTGGCTGTGAGAGGCAAAGCTAGTGGCGTAGCCTTGGAGAGAAGCTTAGCTTCGTGATTAAGTAGACATTCATGGACATAAGCAAAGGTGGGTGAAGTATCACGTGCGGCAACTTGGTCGACAATAGGACGATACTCGTCAGGGAGACCATCGATAATCTGCTCGATCTGATCATCATGTTCCATAGGGCTGTCCAAATTATCGAGAGCATCAAAACGTGACGTGAGACTATGGAGATACTCATCAATGGTGTTGGTGCCTTTCACAATCAGCTTCAACTGATCACGTAGTTGACGTGCATGACCCCGGCTCGGCTTGCCGTAGATGTCAGCAAGAGTGGTCCAGATCTCAGCCGAAGTTGTGGTTCGGGAGAGAGCCGACTGGACGGGTGGAGTGACAGAGCCAAGAAGAGCACTGTAAAGCAGCTTGTCTTGACATCGCCAATGTAGTAGAGCAGGATTGGAGACAACATCACCGAGTGTTACCGTAGCCGCCGGGATCTCAGTGGATCCATCGAGATAGTCAGCAAGACCATATCCATCGACAAGAGCATGAACTTGCAGCTTCCAGATTATGTAGGTGGTGGGAGTTAGCTTTGTGATATTGGACATATTCAGGCTAAGAAGCATCGGGTTGTTTGGGTTGATGGTGATGGAGTCAGACGTGTTAGAGGCTTCAGGCGTGGTGGCCATGTTGACCGCAGCGGCGATTTTTTTTTTTTTTAGGTTAAGGAGCGTACTACTCTAATACCATGTAGAGAATGGAATGTAATATTATTGATTGTAAGAGTTTACATATTTATACTAAGACACAGCTTAAACCTAGTACAAAGTAATTACATTGAGAGGCCTATATTTACTGACTCTTATACTTGTATCTTCTTAGCTTTGATAGACGGTTGAACATAACTATACTGTGGTGAACGCGGAGAAGGATTAGTTTCACGATTATGTATAGGATCAGGACTTCCTGGAACCTTTCTCTCAACTCCAATCGAAGATGGTTTTTCACGAATAGCAGCCAATGACGATGTCATTAGGAACAAGAATAGCGTTATGGTTAATACCACACCCCAATTGGACACTTGCATCTTTTCTCTCTCTTTTTATTTTCTTTGTAAAGTTTAGTTGGTTACTCTTAGTTCCTCCTTTTTCCTTTTTATAATGATTTTTTTTTTTGCTAATTAAAGGAGCTTTCGTAATAGGATATCATATAACTGTAATTAAGGGGAATCAAATTATCGTTGCTAATTATCGTTACTAATGAATAGGCTATTAATATATAACTTGATTTGCGTCCCTTAACAGATGGGATAGGGGAGCAACAAACGTAAGCAGCTGAAGCAGGGGTGGGGAGCAGGGAGCTGTGAGCGGGGGCAGGAAGAAAGACCTAATTTTTTTTTGAATAAATAAAAATGTTTGAAACAAATTTATTTATGACTAATTTTATTAAAAAACAAAATTATAAAAAACATCTTGTTCAGAAACAAATAACGAAAACAAAAAAAAAAAAAATCATCTACGAGCTCTCCATATATGCTCCATAAAGGAATATTGAAAGCATATTCGAGTATATTGTTGATTATTTAGACTCAAGTCAAATATTTTTTTACCAGAATATTTTTGTTTCAAAATTAATATATTTTAAGTGATAATTATTTAAAAATAATACCCCAAACTCTCTCAAATCCAGCGTTATAACGCTTTATTTTTTATAGCAGTTATCATTTTCTTTAACACGTGTGAAAGGGATAAAATTATTTTTGATTGGCGTTGAGCATGGGCATTTGACACATGACGCTTGCAAAAACGCTTTGCCAATCTAGCTAATAATTATACTAGTGTTATGACCCCCTTGCAAGGGTAAATTTATTAACTTTCTACCAACTCTTTTTTTCCTAAAGAAATTATTGTTTATCCACAAAAGCTTTTCATTATTCAATTGAAGGTTTGAGGTGACAAAGTATTTTTCTTTTTAATGTCTTACTAGATACGGACGGGACATGTATTATCTTTGATTATTTTATTATTTAATAATTTAGTGTTTTTTGAATGGAATATATATTATTATACTTATAGAATATATTGTATATGTAAATATATATACTAAACTAATAGCAATAATTTTGGAGTTGATTAGTACTATTATAGTATATCACAGGTACACTGCGGATATATGTTTTTTATCATTATGTATATGATATTTTGTTATTAATTAGATATTAGTGTCTAGAGTAGTCGGTTTGTCGTTCGGTATTGAAGCCAAGCTCAAATTACATATTATATAGGACTGGGCAAAAAAACATACCCAAATACCCAAATCAGAACCCAATCCAAAAAGATAAGTTTGGGTTAGGTATGGATATATCTAAATAACTCTATTAGATTTTATATTGTTAAACTTATGGGGTCGGGTTAGGATAATACCCGCTACCTAAACACGTTCCTATAAAACGTAAAATACATAAATATTGTAACATCCGTGAACCAAAATTTCGGTTTAGAGGGTGCATCGGTCGATGCAAGGCCGGTTATGTGCAGACGAGTTTAAGTTAAACGCTGCGTTTTGGGTTAGAAAAAAACCATTAACACGAATTTTTGTCTCATTAGTCGTTTTTAGCCGCTTTTGAGAAAAAGAAAAGAGAGAAAAGGTGTTCTTAAGTGTTCTTGAACGTTCTTGAAGATTTTGGGAGATTGGAAGCTGCTCTTGTAGAGATCTGTAGCTGGGATCGTTGTAGGAGCTTCCTAAAAGTGTTTTCTTGCTTGTTTTAGAGTCAGAATCATCTTGGCAAAGGTAACTGTAGGACCATGGCTTATCTAAGCTAGAGATTTCTCTGATCTGCTTGTTTATGTGTTGTTTGGCTTGTTAGTATGTTATTTGGGACGTTGGGAAGCTTTCTTGTGGTTTGGGATCGAGTTTTGTGGTTACAGGAACAAAGATCTGACGAGAAGCTTCGGGGAAAAACGATGATCGGCATGTGCATCGGTCGATGCACTTTGTGTGTCGGTCGATGCAAGTGCGAGGACGGCGCGTAAAACCTAGGGTTTTCGTGTTATGTCGAGCATGCGTCGGTCGATGCAGTGCGCATGTCAGTCGATGCAACCTTGTGTCGGTCGATGCATCCCCATCTGGTGTCGGTCGATGCATGTTGGTGTCGGTCAATGCAGAGTCCTGGTTTGTTATTGTTGATTGTTGGTTGATGGTTAGAGATGTCTCTATTACTTGTGTGTATAGTCCAGTAGATGGGAGGATTGCCTTACTGAGTGTTTATTAAATACTCATGCATTGCAATATGTGTTTGTGGTGCAGGTAAAGACAAAATGTGATCGTGGAATCAAGGCAATGAAGAGGAGGATGTTCTAGGGACTCGATTGGTTGTTGTCTGGCATTGTTATGTTGTTAGAGTTGGGTCATTAGAAACATTGTTAGGTTGCCGGTTTTATGTTTCATGTTGTTTGGTATTTGGATATTGCTTATGTTATAATATTGGTTTATTATTGGATATTTATTGGATATTGGTATTGTTTAATTTCCGCTGTTGGTTATAATTGAGGTTAGGTGGCTAGTGGATATGAGACCACTAGTTGTAGTTTATTTACTATTATTATTATTTATTATTTAAAAAAAAAAGTTGGATCGTTTCAGATATATACAATATTAATAATATTTAGCATTGATATAATTAAATTATCTAAAATTATAATTATAATTTTGAATATATCATTAGTTTTATACTTAAATACCCAAAATATCTAAAAATATATTTTATGTGATACGTCAAAATTTAGCTAAAATTATTTAAATTTATCAAAATTTTAAAGATTTTTTTCGTTATTCATTAATTCGGGTAGTAATTAAGTTCTAAAAGTTGTAACCCAAACTGACCCGCATTACATCTTGGATATATATATATATATATATATATTGTACCGCGAGATGTTATATTTGTTAATGTTTGGTCATTCATGTTTCCACCGGCCTTGTAACATATATTTTCTCTTCCTTCGTTTAAATGTAAGATTTTTGTATCGATATAGTTTGCATAGTCAATAAGTATTCATTATTTCGGATCTATTTTAATAATATAGAGATAAAAGATGTTCGCTTACCTAAAATATTATTTATTTAAATAGAAACTTTGGGATTATTTTGAGCACCCATATTTAGAATCACCCATATTTTTATTATCCTATGGATAGTATTGAAAACTTATTGGAACAAACATTATTTTGATTATTTTTAATAGTCATACGTAAATAGCAAGTAAATGTAGTCCATACGTAAATAGCAAAAATCATATTTAATAGTCCATACGTAATTACTACTTTTTAATTATTTCAATCATCCATTTTTTTAATTCCCTAAAGTTTTGGAAACAAATTGATGAACACAATTATTATACATTCAAGAAGAGAAATATTATTGCTGTAGTAATTACGTGTTGATTAACGTAATTCTTACAGTAAGAGATTAAAATATTTTTGGAAACATATTAACGTAATTATTCTTTGGACATATTTCAAAAATTTGAAATTCTTATTAAATGTTACTCATAACTAACTAACATATAACATTCATTTAGTCTTTAAATAAGAAATGTCTTTATTGTGATTTTCAAAAATACTAAAATAAGAAAGAAAAAAAGTTAAATTAGTACCTTTTTTTAGTATAATCTAATTAAATTCACACAACAATAATTGTAATCTTTTAAGGATGGTTTTCAGTGGTAACTGATAACTACCAAAGTTGTTATTATCATTAGTTATTTTGGAGTAAAACTAATTTCTAAAATTGTTACGATCATAAAAGATCTGCGCATCTTTTAGTTAGATTTTTTATTTGGATTTCTAATTAAGGGTCAATAATATTTGTTTATAATTAGACATACATATATGATGACTAATTAGGTAGATAGATTTTAGGAAATTTGAAATAAATATTATCATATAAAGAAATGATTGTGTTTGATTGTAAAATATTATCATATTATGATATTAATATTATCATATTAAAATATTATCATATTAATATTAAAATATGATAATATTAATATTATCATATTAAAATATAAGAAAATGATTGTGTTTGATTGTAAAATATTATCATATTAATATTATCATATTATGATTGTGTTTGATTGTAAAATATTATCATACTAGGTAGATGACCCGCGCCTCACGCGCGATTATGCTACTGAAAATCATTTTATATTTTTTTGGATTTTTTTTTGTCAGTCGGATGATGGTAGCTGAGTATTGTTTCCACAGTCAGATGATCTTCATCTTGATCTTTCACATATTTTTGAAAGGTTTCAAGTCACAAACATTGTTGAAAGAAGCCATAAAAGATTAAAAGATAGAGTGCTTGTAAACTGTGATTTTGTTTGCGTGGTGAGCGGGTGGTTTTGATGGTGATTGGAAGAATGAAATATAAGGGTAATAATTTCTATTAGGATTTTTTTTTTTAGTTTGTTCAAAACCCCTCCAATTAAGCAAATTAGAAAGAATATGGTTAGGTATTTGACTCTCGCGGACCGCACCGAAACAATGCTTTATCCCTAGATGTCCAGTCAACTGCTGCGCCTCAATGCATTTCGGGGAGAACCAGCTTTGGATTTTTTTGGGAGATATGATTACACAAATCAAGTTGAATGGTTTCTGTAAATGTATTAAGACCTTCTATATTTGTGTTATAGTTGATTTCGGATTATTTGATTCGATTCTAAATTTTTAACGTAAATCAAAGATTAAGTGTGGTGTATATGATTCTTTTTCGGGTTAGAGTATCTCTGTTTTATATTTATCAATGTGGTAAATTCATTTTGAAACTGAAATCACTTTTGTAGGAGCTAATCATAGTAACATGTCATACCTTGTAAACAGCTATAATTATTGATAATCTTGTAAACAACTATAATCAAGGATATTCGTTTGATTTGCCAACTATAATTGCAGTAATCCTGCCATATGGTTTGGAAATATTAAATTTATTTCACTGAGGGCATTAAACAGATTACTGAGGTGATTAATATTTGTTTTTTCTTATACTTTTTTTATTTTGTTATCTAAAACTAAAAACGAATAATTGTTATATTTTTGTTTAAATATTAAATTTTTAATATTAATAGAGATCTAAATTCTGATAAATTCTAGTAAATCCTGAACTATAAATCCTAGTAATTTTAAATAATAGTTTTCTATTTACCCTTAGTTGATTAAAACAGGCAAATAATCTGTTATGTAATGTGTTGTGATCTTGTTTGTTTTTTTTACAAAATCATTATGCTGAAATTTTAATATTTCGTAATATATAAATCATTAGACCCAAAAAAACTATATTATTAAAAAAATTTACATCATTATATATGGATTTTATGTTAACAAACCGCTATATATGCGGTATAAAATATATGATTAGTTTGATCCTAATAATTTTATTATTAAACCCGATCAGGTATTAAATTTAGGATTTATTATATCCCTAAAAATGATATTATTAAACCGATCTAGTATTTATAGGCATTTAAATTATAAAGATTAATATAAAATACAATGGCATAAAACTGTAATTAAATTGGTATTTTGCGGGTTGTTAGATAAAAAGTGTCATGAGCTCTGTAACGTTGACACATCATTTCTTTATGCAAGTGTGCTTCTCTATTAATATATAGAAGATAGAGACAAATATTAAAATTAAAATAAATAGTACTAATATTATCAAATAAAGAAATTTAAATTTAATTGGGGCTTATTTGGATACAAAAACAAATAGAAGAATTATTTTTGATAATAAAAACACTCAAGAATATCTTACGCTCCAATAGCTTTTTCTCTGTCTAGACAAAATTGTCTGCAATAGGTAGTCTCTCTCTTGTGTATATGTGATCTTGTCAATATAGATTATACATATATGATGTATCAACCAAAGACTATAAAATGCTCACATTGATTAAAATATGTTTGTAGGCTAAAGTGGTGAGGGGGAAGGAGGTTGAGGCGGTCTTGTTAAGCAAACTTACGTACTTACGAACCATTTTTTAAAAATTTGGAAACTTATTTAGAAAGGACCAACCAAATCTGTTAATTTCCCACAAGCCAATGCTCCAAGGATTATCCCTACCGACAATATCGACCAAAAAACAAAAACTGATAGAGACAAAAAAAAAAAAAAAAAAAAAAAAAAAAAAAAAAAAAATTAAAAATTAGCTGAGCCATAACCAAAATCCAATCAAACCAGAAACAGATAACCGTAATAAACCAAAAGAGCAACAATAATTGAGCACTTGCATCAGCTATGGATACATTCAAGTCTTTCATGATACTGGACTGTGTAGGAGCCGTATATCCAACTTGCGGACAAAAATAAATGCTTTGGTTGGTTGAATATTAAAATTGAAATATGCATTAACCCAACTTTGATTTCGGTCTGATTTCTTTTAAAAAAATTAAGTTTAAGGAGGAGGAACTCACAATGCAATCATAGCTGAAGGCACCAGAAGAACACAATTTAAGCTTGAAATAAATTAAATAAAAATAATACTTTGTGAGTTAATCTTTAAATTTCTATAAATGGTCGCGGTAAAAAAATAATGACAAATATATATTAGTGAGGAATATTAAAATACATAAACTATTCACAACATCAACAACTATTTAATTACAAATCTAGAAATAAAAAATCTATGAAAAAATAAATAAATTATAAGAATCAATCTAGGTGAAAACTCACTTAGTGCATTTGGTTTTAGTATTAGATTTATGTTTTGTTTCATTCTATACAAATACATTGTGTGTGCTAGCTATGTTAAACAAAAAAAAAACATAAATAAAAAAAATATATATATTCGATGAATAACATAAACATAAACATAAATAACAAACGACATGTTTATCCTTCTTGAGAACTAGCCACGTCCACCAATCTCACATCCCTGGTTACCTCAAACATTAGAAGATTCTTGTATCTTCTTAATTTTGATAGACGGTTGAACATAACTATATTGTGCTGAACGCGGAAGAGGATTAGTTTCACGATTATGTATAGGATCAGGACCTCCTGGAACCTTTCTCTCAACTCCAATCGAAGATGGTTTTTCACGAATAGCAGCCACTGACGATGTCATTAGGAACAAGATTAGCGTTATGGTTTTCACCAAAAAAAAAAAAAAAAAAAAGATTAGCGTTATGGTTAATACCACACCCCTATTGGACACTTGCATCTTTTCTCTCTCTTTTTATTTTATTTGTAAAGTTTAGTTGGTTACTCTTAGTTCCTCCTTTTACCTTTTTATAATGGATTTTTTATTTTTTTGCTGATTAAAGGAGCTTTGATAATAGGATATTATATAACTGTAATTATGGGTAATCAAATCGAGTAATTATCGTTGCTATTGAATAGGCTATTGATATATAATTTGATTTGCGTCCCTTAACAAATGGGATATAATTATACTAGCATCAATTTTCTTTACAAATTGGTCGATATTGGTAGTGAACCTAAAATTGTATTGCAAGGAAGAATCTTAGGTTCACTAGCAATGTCGATCAATATGTGAGGATAGCATGTTGATTATGTACATTAATTCTATGTTCACTAGCAATCATATATTACGAGGAAGACAAACTTGTAATATAAGATTTACTACTATTCTTCTTTTATATTGATATTGGTTAGTTGGTTTTTACAAACGTAATTGTTTAATGTCGTGTTTATTTGTGGTCATTTATAATTTTTTTCTGACTGATTTGTTTTGGTTTTGGTAAACTTATTTTATTTTATGTTGACTTTTTTTTTTAATTTGGTCAACTTTTTGAATTGTCTATTTATACTTTATTTGTGTCGATTAATGTTTTTCTTTGTTGACTTATATTCAAAGAAGAGAATCCACTTATTCTTTGCTTAATTATTGTTTTACACTAGGTTTTACCTGGTGGTACACCACAGGTCTATTATTTTGTTGATATGATACTGTAATGGTTTAGTGGTGCTTATAGTCGATGGTGAATTGCATCTATATATATACTGTTAACGGTTGTAGATAGGTTTTGTGGAAACTCTTGATTCGCAAGTTTAAAATATATATTTTATGATTTGACTAGTTATGATTTAGGAATTAATGATATGACATATTCATATTTTGATTCTCAATTGATATTATTGCATTAATAGTGTACATTTAAAGCTAATAAAAACTTACCAAATATGTAATCGTTTATTAAACACAAATTAAATATTTCCTAAGATGTATTCATCTTGAATTAATTGCTATATTATAGGGATATGATTACAGAATATGTGTTATCAATTCTTTTTGTCAAACTCAGCCCTAAAAATTCGGCATGTAAATTAGATCTTTCCTAAGATACAATAGGCATTAACTGACATTAATTGACATTAATTAGATGTAAATAAGTACACTATGTATTAAAAAACCAGCCCAAAATATTTGGTAATCTTATGGAGGATCCGGATAATTGAATCGGTTATAATTTTAGTTAAAAATCTGATCCGAAGTTGGCAAAAAGCCAAAAAATGATGGCACCCTATTGTACTTCAAAAATGTATTTCTAGCTCTATATGTGGATATACTTGTTTGCTTATAAATATCTTAAGACAATTTTTAAAATATATATCCGTTTATAAAAATTCAAATCACATCATATGCTGAAAAAATCTAAAATTCTATTAATTTTTATATATTAAATAGTAATTAAAATAATTAAATATAAGATTAAATAAAAGTGCAAGGAGAATTATATTTTAATCTAACATATTGATTTAAATTAGGTAGATAGTTTTTAGGAAATTAATATTATCAAATAAGGAAATGATTGTGTTTAGTTGTAAGGATTGTAGAGAATTTAGTTGAGACTTGTTTGTATACAAAGATAAGAGAGAATGACACAAAAATGTACTCAAAAAATTTAAGGTGGTCGGTAGGGTTTCCTCACTGTTAGTCGCACGAAGCCTTGATACGCAAGGTTAGAAGATTTTTTTTGCGATCTGATTTTATCTGCTTTAAGGAAGATTGGTATGGAATTATCTTCCAATATGACCAGTTATAGATTTCATTGAGACTACACCATTATAGGTCCGATAAGGTAGGCACTTAGGCTTATAATTTATAAAAAGTTGGTATATTGGATTTATACTGCATATTTAACGGTAATGAGATCTTACCAAAGATGTAATCGAGTTTCTATATATTTAGGAGATTATTAAGGTACTCTTTCCGTTTTTTTATTACTTGTCGTTCTAAAGTTAAAATTTTGTGTCATAATATTTGTCGTTTTAGATTTCCAATGCAAATGTTTTGTAAATATTCCAATTTTATCCATTTGTTTTTAATGTATTAACCAATCAAAAGATTAGAAAATATATTTAAAAGAAATTAAAAAATAAAATTAATGGTTTTCTTAATCTGTGTGAAACAAATATGTAATCGTGTTTCATTATTCAAAGATGTAATCGTGTTTCTATAAACATAAAAGAATTATTAAATTATAGGAATTGAAATTAGTCGACTTCAATTTGTTACGATTTTGAATAATTAAATACAATAAATAAAAGAGAATCCGCTTAGTAAAGTCATAAAAATCTTTCTATCTTAACATTATATTAAGAATTAAAGAGGATCCGAGTGTGGAAATAGGATGTTGTTTATCGATTGTAAATAGACCCGACACAATTAAAGAGGATCCGTTTACAGCAATCGGATTTGTTAGTTTGTATTTAACCCGACCCAACAATAAAGTTTACACAAATAACCTTAATGAGCTTTGATTAATTGGCTAAATCTAATGATAATAATGGAAATCGTTTGAAAAAAAAAAAGAGAATGACACAAAAATGTACTCCAAAAATGTTAAGATAGATGATGCAGTATTATATATATTTTAGTCTATTGGCAATAAAAAAGTTGTATTATTAAATTTTGATTGTTTATAAGATATTTCCATTAATAAATTTGTAATTAAAGAAGGTAAGATATTGTGATTAACATTCTCGATTAGATTTATGATTTTATTAAAAATATTTCATCGAAGTTTAATATTTATTCAAATGGCTATTGATTAATTATACAAATCTTACAAATAAAAAGATTAGAAAATAAAATATACTTAAAAAATTAATATATATATATATATATATATAATAAACTAGCTCGGCACCCACGGTGCACCGCAAGTCAGTTTGTTTTTATTCAATGTAATTCATTATGTATATATATATGTTCCAAGATTGGTTATATGTTTTTCTTAGTAGATTTGATGACTTTTTTTTACAAAAATATGCGACCAATCACATCGTCCAAGATGAACAGATGGAATAAGCTATGCCATTTTTTAAACAAGCTTTTGGTGCCTTTGAGATCACTAATAATGACAGTGTCCATCTTACCTTCCCTTATTTTATTTTTATGTCTTTGAACTAATCACTCAAGTAAAAACATACTTAACATTGTTTTTGCTTATTTTTTTTCCTTAGATGCATTGCATGATTCAAATCCTTCGTTGGATGGAAGTTGAGCGTTATTATGCTTTTGATGAAAATCATTGTGTTTACCATTGATGTTGGTTTTAATTAATAAAATATTAATTAGCTTTTGTCTTAAAAAAGAATATTAAGTTTTCATTTAATAATAAAATAATAAGTGTAACCTAGTTTAATGGGCATATAGATGTATATTATATATTGATTAGGCTAACACTTTAAATTTCTTTATTGGACTATTTGGATATATATTTGGGTGTATGAGAGACTCACATCAAACATAAAAAAAAAAAATTAAATTAAATTGGTTTGTAATAGTAATATAAGAAAAAATATAAGATATATCGGTTTACCAAATATTTCCTTTTGATATCTATTTCCATCTATGTGAGTATTATAAATTAGAAATATTCCTTCTTTTTTTTGAATGTCAAATAAATCTTCCCTTTTTTTTAGAAAAAAATTAATTATATTAATGAATTATGAAAGTCATTATACAAATCATTTTGTAGCCAAATTGGAGGTGTAATTCTCTCTGAGTAAAAACAATTATATGTACACCCAAATTTTGCTAAAACATGAACAACTTTATTACAATCTATAGACGAGTAAGCAAATTGAAGATTATGGAGTTTGGATACCCAATACTTGATGTCCAGAATGATGCTTTCTATAGATTGATCAAATATCTTATTGCTCATCATTTTTGTAAGCTTATCATTGTTTCCTTCGAAAATCAAATAAATCTTCCCTTTATATATATGAATAGTTTAATAAATTTAAAGAGTTATATTTTTGGATATTCAAAGAGTACTGTAAATTATAAAATCTTCTTTTATTTCATCAAATAAATCTTCCGTTAATCTATACTAATAAAAAGTAGAAGCTATAAGCTCCTAAAGACGTCCACATAAGATTTAAAACCTCCAATTGTGATTAGACATGTCACTAATTAACATTTTTTAAAATCTCCAGAATTTTCTATATTAAAAATTATTTTAAACATTCTATCAGGATTTGACATGTCATTCATTAACATTTTTTAAATTTACAGAAATTTTTAGAAAAAAGAAAATTTTAAATTTATGGAAATAAAAGAACTATATACAATATCCCACATCGGCTATAAATATTTTAGACAATGGTTCAAAACCATTATAAATAAGATTAATATGCTTTCAACAACGAATGAGCAGGAAAGTTTGATTTATCAGGCATCCCAGTTTAATAGTTTTATTCGGTTTGATCCAGTTTTTTATTTGATCAAACTAAAACTTTCAAAAGTTTCAAAAAATATATTAGAATATTTCAAATTTTTAAAAGTTTGCATATAATTATATTATAAGTTTAAACAAAATACATATTATTAAATTATGCCTATTATTGATGCATATAATTGTGTATTTATGAATAGTGCAGTTTCAATATTTAACTTTTAGAATATTTCAAATTTGATGTTATAGCTCTTAAGGCCGTCCACATAGGATTTTAAACAACCAATAGAAATTTGACATATTACTTATTAACATTTTATACAATTTCCAGAATTTTCTATATTCAGAATTATTTTAAACAACATGTCATGATTTGACATGTCATTCATTAACATTTTTTAAATTTACAGAATTTTTTAGAAAAAGGAAAATTTTAAATTTATGGAAATCAAAGAACTAAGCACAATATCCAACATCGGCTAGAAAGTTTTTAGACAATGGTTCAGAACTAGTACAAATAAGATTAATATGCTTCCAACAACGAATGAGCAGGAAAGCTTGATTTATCAGGCGTCCAAGTTTAAAAGTTTGATATGGTTTTTTATTTGATCAAATTAAAACTTTAAACAGTTTCAAAAAATATTATAATATTTAAAAATTTTAAAAGTTTAAATATTATAAATATTGAAACTTTTAAAAGTTCTTAGCTTTTAAAAAGTTTTTAAATATTATAAGTTTTAAATTTTAAAAGTTTAAAATATTATAAATATTGAAAATTTTTAAAAGGTTCAAATTTTATATTTCGAAACCTTTTAAAAGTTTTAAATATTATAAATATTGATGCAAAACATAAATTATCTTATTTATCTACATTTGTGCTTTTTATTTCTTATGAGTTGTAAAACATATTTTTGTGTATGATTTTATAGATGAGTTGATATTCTTTCATTAATTTTTTATTTTTGGGTCTAAAGAAGAACGATTGACATCGCAGGACCTTAATTTGATGTTTGAGTCAAATTTTGAGGTTTAAAGAAGAAAGATGGACGACAAACACACTTGTTTTATTAGCTATACATAGGCATGAACAGAGTTACGGTTGTCACGGTTAAGGTTTCTTAACCATCAGTTATGGTTAGAAATTTTTGTAACTTTAACCAGAACCGTTTAAAAAATGGTTACGTTTATATACGGTTACGGTTCAAGCGGTTACTGTTATATACGGTTACGGTTCTTTGATAATATGATATGGTTGATATTATTTGATGATATAATATAATTGATATTATTTATTTATAATTAATATGTTCTTATAGTGCACTCATATTTTTATATATCATATGATTCATATTAAATAAATAATTAATAGTATATTTTATTTTGTTTTTAAAATATTATTATCCAAGTAAGGATTTTGGTTTGAGAAGTTTCTAAACGCGTGGATCTAAAACCAAATAAGTATATGGATAAAGTTGTCAATAATTGGATGCATGGAGTTTGATGGGTTAACAAGTTGTGCGGTAGTCTAAAAAAAGTTTTCAGTGGAAGAATGTGAAGAAGTTGACGAGGAAGAAGAAGAAAAAGAGTATAACGAAGAAACAAACGGTAAAAGTTACGATAACAATTAACACAAAATTTGACAATGAAAATGACAAGAAAGAATATGAAAAATAAGAAAACATTGAATAAAAAATACGAAAACATAGGTGGTAGCGATTAATTAAATATAAAAACGAGTTAAATTCATGATTATAAAATTGTTTCGTTTTTCTGGTGGTCAAAGAAAATGGTTTAGGATATGTGAGGTCATCAGTTTGATTTGCCTCGCCTCGAAGTCAAGTTAAATTTATAGATTTTTTATCAGATTTGATTTTATAACACAACTGATTTTTATATATATTTTTAAAAATTGTGTATCTGAATTTTTTTTTCCTTAGTACTAATTTTAAATTTTTATGAGATAATATATTATTACTGTAATCAATCATATATAACTTTTATCAAAATATATCAAATAAACCCACGCGTAGCGTGGATTCAAAACCTAGTATATGTGAAAAGTTTAATAAAGTCCATTCAAAGAGTTATAATATTTTCGGTAATATATACGGTATTTTATAAATCTTCCTTTACATTTATTATACCTAAGATTAATCTGAGTAATACTTGGGTTCACCCCTAGGGATGAACCTATTCATTCACCCCCTTATAAAATAAGGAAATAAAATCTGTACATATTTATTATAAAATTAAAAACTTAAACCGCTCTTTTATAAACCTAAACCGATATATAATTTCGTTGTAATTGTAAAATCTAAACCCTAACCATCTCATTTGTAAACCTAAACCGACAAATACTTTCGTTCTAATTGTTAAATCTAAACCCTAACTGACATATATTTTCGTTCTAATTGTTAAATCTAAACCCTAACCATCTCATTTGTGAACCCAAATCGACATATAATTTCGTTTAATTGTAAAATCTAAACCCTAACCATCTCATTTGTGAACCCAAACCAACATATAATTCCGTTCTAATTGTAAAATCTAAACCCTAACATCTCATTTGTGAATCCAAACCGACATATAATTTCGTACTAATTGTAAAATCTAAATCCTAACATCTCATTTGTGAACCCAAACCGATATATAATTTCGTTCTACTTGTAAAATCTAAACCCTAACCATCTCATTTATGAACCCAAACCGACATATAATTTCGTTCTAATTGTAAAATCTAAACCCTAACCACCTCATTTGTAAACCCAAACCGACATATAATTTCGTTTTAGTTGTAAAATCTAAACCATAACCACCTCATTTGTAAACTCAAACCGACATATAATGTTGTTGTAATTTTAAAAATCTAAACCAAGTTAATATTTAACTTTCCTTAATTAAAGTATACATAATTTGTTTCTTTAATTTCTTTTTCTTTTTAATTTAATTTTGATTTATTTTTTAAATGAAATATTAGATGAAAGATTCTGATTGGCTTTAAGAAGAGGGGGTGAACAAAAAGGTTTAACCCATAGAAGTGAACCTAAGTATTTTTCCATTAATCTTCTTTTGGCTTTGGTAGAACCTCGATAAATCGAATCGAGGTTTCCAAAAATTGACGGGCAAGCCCAAATCAAAGTAAGGTTAGGCTCACTCGCCTTTTAAAATGTTCGTCATATTGTTGACATGATACGCCGTCTCTTAACGATCATTGACGCATCGTCATCTGACATAAACGGGTTACAAAACTATCTCACATCATTTCCAATTTATAACCTAAAGAGATTATAAACTCTTTCATAAACTTTCGATGTGGGATAGTTTGACTTTTCATTTCAGTTGCCGACGCTGTATCTATTGCCATGTGGCGTGATCTCAAAGTAAGGATAAGACTGGTCGGATTTTAAAGTCCTAGATTAATCACAAAGTAAAGCTAATTAATAAGGTTGAGATATGAGAGGGAACGATTGATCTCCCTATTCATCCATGATCCACAGTTGCTAGCTAGAGATGAAAAAAGTATATCAAATCTCAGCGTAACATATGTTGTATTTTTCATAATTGTATAGTAGAAAAAAACAATGGAACTGTGGAATTATTCATTTTACCACATATTACCCAGTTCACTTATCAAAACAATACATATTTCTAAGAACCAAAGACACAGCCACCGTAACTAGGGTTTATAGAAGTGAACTTGCGGGTATTGATAAACATGAAATTGCATGCTTTTATAGTGCGGCCATGGCTTTGGTAATAAGCGTTCATCACAAATGACGCATGATTTATGAGTGTATTTGGGGTAAAACATGATCCACCTGGCTGTATTTGTCTGCAATCAACTCCTTAGACTACATCCAAAATTTATAGTATTTGCTTGTAGTTGCACATTCGTTGACCCTAGACTTGCTATACACGGCATTGTGTGAGGTTGCTACGGGAAAGTAATGAATCATGATAGAAGAGAGAAGATGAAGAGGAGATTTAACATCCTTGACATTTTTTTAAAATTTTGGAAATGAAAATTTAAAGAGTTTTATTAGGAATATTTATGAAGATATTTTTAGTAATATTGTTTTGAACAAAATGAAGATATTATAGAAGAAAACCTGATAGAGTTGAATACACTATTTGAAATATTTTGTTTATAAAAGAGTTTGTTCATTAGATATTCAAAGATTTTAAAATGTCTATAAAAATAGAAAACACTAGGATTTAACCCGTGGTACACCACGGAACAATTATTTACTTTTATTTATAATGATGTTTGAATTTAACGATATTTAATTTAGTAATAAAATTATGTATTTTTAATTTTTAGTATTTTTTATATTTAAGTGGTGTTACAATTATTCTTAAAATATTCTAATTTTATCAGGATAAAACACTAAAATTATGAAATATAACTGTTTGTATAATGTATAATTAATCAGAATAATATATTGTATTTATTTAAAATAATACTTTGTTTAATATATAATTATGTTTTAGTGTATAAAGTTTAATGATTGATTTTTTATTTTATTTTTATTTATTTTGGGACACATATATAGAAAACAAATTTGCTATTAATAATGAATTTAAGTAGAATTAATTAGTTTCTATAAAAAAATCGATTTTGTCAATTTACCATATTTTACATATTGTTTTTAGTGCAATTTTGTAGGGACTAAAATTTTAAATAAACAAAATTAAAAGTGTAGAACCTAAAATGTACTTTAAAAATGTATATACATAAAATTTTAAATAAGAAAAATTAAAAGGGTAGAACCTAAAATGTACTTCAAAAATGTATATATAGATAATACCAATAGTACATATGGGAAAAAATGGGGTTAACAAAATTACTCTTCTAATGGAGAAAGGCTTAGAGCTCCTTAAGTGAGATTCCGTAGAAACTGAGTTTCACACAATGAATTTGTTTGAAGGGGAAAACAAATTCAATAAAGCTATCTCTCTAAGAAGTCGGATCAAAACTAACAAACAAAAGGGAATTGAAATCTCTTGAAAAACAAGTTAGAGTTTTGCTCAAAAACAATGAAAAACTAAGATTTTAGTATTAATTGCTGGATAGATTACAATGAGGGAAGATCTCCCTATTTATATTTCGTCCTATATTACAAAATATATCCACTTTCCTAATGAGTTGCATCAAAATTAGGAAAGTTTGTCGTCCCTGACTAGGTCGGCCGCTGGGCGATCTGGAAGATCGGCTCTTTGCTCCAGAGCTGGGCTTTCTTGATCTTATTGGGCCTTCATTCGAAGGCTGAATTCATCTCAAGATCGAACCTCCAATTCAGGTATCCAATTTCCTTATTGGTTTAGACTGGTATGTTGGGGGTGTCAATTCTCGCACCAACAATTAGCCACTCCGACGTCCGGAGTCCGGACAGTAAATTGATTTTGATATTATTTCACAACCTCTCTCTCTCCTACGCCATATACAAACTTCTCTAATCTGAATCAACCAACGGCCACCAATAACAAACGCGCGCTCCCGCCACAATTAGTTCATTAGACTATTCTTGTATAAGAATCACGTATGAAACACTATAACAAAAAGACTGAAAGAAAAAAATCAACGTATGTGTTATGCTTATACAAATGATATATTGATTAGATTTCTCAATTTTAATTGTTCTGTTATACATGGCAAGGAAAGGTTTGAAAAACGGTGGATTATTTGCTTGGACTCAAATCCACGACACTAATATGAAATGATGCTCTTATATATCATTGTAGTTTTTATACATTTCTCGTGTTTCACCCTTTCCCCAATGTGTTTAAATTAATTAATACCCTAGATCTAAATTTTCATCTAGTTATGTTCGAAACGATTGACTGAAAAAAGTCATTAGATCTTGTTGTAATTAACTACTATCTGCCTACAACCAAATAACCAATAGAGAACATAACACATGTCGTCGTGATTTGTTAACCTTAATTACATATGCATTGATATTGATGTACAATAATATAACATGCATCTTGTATTATATTTTTCCTGTTATCTTGTCTGCACGTACTATAATAATAATAATTGACAATAATACATGTTTGATTAAAATTAACTATTTGCCTGTCTCTTTCTGTTATTTGAATAAAATAGCCATATCAACACACATACAAAACAAACCTTTCTAGACAACTGCTCTGCACAATCTCAGTTCCCTTTTTAAATTTGTCTTCTCCTATTGACTTTTGAGTTCCTCATCAAATCTCCAAACGTACAATGGGAAACCAAGAAGTAGAGCTCGTCATCATCCCTCACCCGTTCTCCGGGCACATCCTCGCCACAATCGAACTAGCGAAACGTCTCATCAGTCAAGACAATCCTCGGATCTACACCATCACCATCCTCTACTGGGGACTACCCTTCATACCGAAAGCTGACACAATCGCCTTCCTCCAGTCACTAGTCAAAAATGAGCCTCGTATCCGTTTCGTCACCTTGCCCGACGTCGAAACCCCTCCACCGATGGAACTCTTTCAGGAAGCTCCTGAAGCTTACATTCTTGAATATGTCAAGAAAATGGTTCCCATCGTGAGGGATGGTCTCTCCACACTCTTGTCTTCACGTGATGAGTCGGATTCTGTTCGTGTGGCTGGATTGGTTCTCGATTTCTTCTGCGTCCCTATGATCGATGTGGGAAACGAGTTTAATCTCCCTTCTTACATTTTCTTGACGTGTAGCGCAGGTTTCTTGGGTATGATGAAGTATCTCCCAGAGAGACACCTCGAAATCAAATCAGAGTTTAACCGGAGCTTTAACGAGGAGCTAAACCGGGTTCCTGGTTACATCAATTCTGTGCCTACCAAGGTTCTGCCATCAGGTCTGTTCATGAAAGAGACGTACGAGCCTTGGGTTGAGCTGGCTGAGAGGTTCCCTGACGCTAAGGGTATTTTGGCAAATTCATTCACGTTTCTTGAGCCTAACGCTTTTGAATATTTCGGTGGTTGTCCGGATAATTACCCACCCGTTTACCCAATCGGGCCAATACTCTGCTCCAACGATCGTCCGAACTTGGACTCGTCGGAACGAGACCGGATCATAGGATGGCTCGATGATCAGACCGAGTCATCGGTGGTGTTCCTCTGCTTCGGGAGCTTGAGAAATATTCCTGAGACTCAGATCAAAGAGATCGCTCAAGCCTTGGAGCTCGTTGACTGCAAATTCCTCTGGTCGATACGAACCGACCCGAAGGAGTACGCGAGCCCGTACGATGCTTTACCAGACGGGTTCATGGACCGGGTTATGGATCAAGGCCTAGTTTGTGGTTGGGCTCCTCAAGTTGAGATTCTGGCCCATAAAGCAGTCGGAGGGTTCGTGTCTCACTGCGGTTGGAACTCGATATTGGAGAGTTTGGGTTTCGGCGTTCCGATCGCCACGTGGCCGATGTACGCGGAACAGCAGCTAAACGCGTTCACGTTGGTCAAGGAGCTTGGTGTGGCCATGGAGTTGCGGATGGATTACGTGTCGGAAGAAGGACATATAGTGAAAGCTGATGAGATAGCAGGAACCGTTAGATCTTTGATGGACAGTGAGGATCGTGTGCTGAAGAGTAAAGCGAAGGAGATTGCTGAGGCGGCGAAAGAGGCTGTCGTGGACGGTGGATCTTCGTTTGCTGCCATTAAAAGATTCATCGGTGACTTGATCATCGCCGATGGTTTGTAAAGGACGCCGTCGTTTCATTTGTTTGGTCGTGTGGCGATCATGTTTTTTTTTATAAAAAAAATCGTAATTATCACTTTATTTTAATATTAGAAGACTGTGTCTTCTTCTTACAACTTTTCCTATTTCATATTTGCTTCCATGTTGTATTGTATCTCGTGTTTAATGATTTTTTTAAAAAATTATTATTCTGGTCTTAGAAGTGTATCAAACTAAGATTTATTATTAGCTACACACAAGATTACGAGAGATGTTGTGGAAACCCCTTAGTCCAGTGGTTAGTCTAGGGTTCATTAATGCTTCTACACTAGGAAGTCTGGAGTTCGAGCCCTAGTTCATTAATGCTTCTATACCAGGAGGTCTGGGGTTCGAGCCCCAGATAATGCGATTTATTAATTGTGCAAATTAACGGAGATAAATTTACAAACAATCTCCAGTGATGCGATGCGTAATTATTGCCGTTCGCCGTGATTTTACATACAACTGAAGGTGAGCATAGAAAAAGGAGGAGGTGTCCATCAAGAACATGGAGCAGGCAGGAGAGCAAGAGTGTATGTAGTGAATCTAGTAGGGTCGAAAGGAATTGTCCATGTTAGATTCACATGTAATAGTTATCATAATTTGCAATCAATAATAAATCCAGAGTTAAAAAAAAAAAAAAACATTGCTTACTAACAAAAAAAAATTAAAGATTCCAAACACCGAAATTTTAATAATCGAAATATATTATTGTTTTTGTTAGGTAAGCATTTGGAATCTTTCAAGTTGACTGCTGAAAAATGAAAAACAATGCTTTATGATTATATATTTAATTTATTTTTACTAACATTATTATGTATTTATTTCAAGGAATCATGGGAACAACAACAACAACAAAAAAAGCTGGTAAATCAAGAACTGAAACATAAATTGAGTGCGACACAATTTATAACAAAATTGAGTGCGACACAATTTTCCTCAGACATCCCCTATATAATAAAATGGAAGTACACAACATTATTTTGTAAACTATATAATTTTAATAAGTTGGATATAAATAGAATATACATTAATGATAGATTAATTATTTACAAATAGGTTATACCAAAAATCTTAAAGAGAATATTCTAAAGAATCATATCATCTAACTTACTATATTAATTTCTTTTATTAAATTATTCATCAAATAAAATCTTTTGATATATAACTTAACATATTAATTTGTTAACTATCATTATAATTCACCTTTTATTTTTATATATGAGTCTATTTTGTAAAACAAATAAATTGTCATATTATTTATTATAATTAAAAATAGTTTTATTTCTGGATATACCATAAGTTGAATTTTAAAAACAAATATAAATTATTCAATCTATAAAATATTCAAGCTTTAGTAATATTTTACTGAGTAACAGGTCAAAATTTGAATATTTAAATTCAAATTTACAAAATTATATCTTATAATGACATTTAAGTCATGATGTAGAATCTACATTGTTGAAATAACTTCACATATATAACCTAATACAACATATTAAAATTTTCTTTTAAAATATAAAATATACAAAATTTCGTATAATATAATTATCTAGAATCATTAACAATATAAAACTTACAAAATAAGTGTCTCTTTTGAAGCCATCATATTTAGCATATGATTTTATTGCATAATGTTTTATCCAAAAAAACTTTTAAAAACAATCACATAAATTATATTTTATATAAAAATTATAATATAAATAAAATGAATTTCAACCAAGAGCATGGGTCTTCATCTAGTATATTAACGAATGAATGTGTCATGGAACTTATGTTTTTCTCTTCTTAAAAAAACAACTAAAATTTTAACATTTCACCCCAAAAAAAAAATTAGGAAAAAAAAATATATATATAAAAATTTGGTTACAAAAAAAAATTAATATTACAAATTTAAACAGAATTTGCCTCTAATCATTTTAAGTGAGATATTGTCACAATGTCACTCATCAGAATTTTGCTACTATATAATTTGTAAAAGAAATAAAAAAAAAAGTAAGCGGACACAAAAAAAATGGCTACCTTCTCCACAGCACAACCGCTCTCTCTGCCACGTCATCCAAATCCGAATCAACAAACCACCAATAACGAACGCTCCCGCCACACTATATCTCTGATCGACCGATGTACAAACCTTCGACAACTGAAGCAAACCCACGGTCACATGATCCGTACCGGTACTATAGCTGATCCTTACTCAGCTAGCAAGCTCTTCGCAATCTCTGCGCTCTCTACTTTCGCCAGTCTCGAGTATGCACGCAAGGTGTTCGACGAAATTCCTCAACCAAACTCTTTCACTTGGAACACCCTTATCCGTGCTTACGCTTCTGGACCAGACCCTGTTCGTAGCATCTGGGTTTTCTTGGATATGGTTTCCGAGAGCCAGTGTTACCCGAATAAGTACACGTTCCCTTTCCTTGTCAAGGCCGCTGCAGAAGTTTCGTCTTTGTCTTTGGGTCAATCTCTTCACGGGATGGCGATTAAGTCAGCTGTTGGATGTGATGTTTTTGTCGCTAATTCTTTGATACATTGTTACTTCTCTTGCGGGGATTTAGATTCGGCTTGTAAAGTCTTTACTACGATCAAAGAGAAAGACGTTGTTTCGTGGAATTCGATGATTAATGGGTTTGTGCAAAAGGGTTCTCCTGATAAGGCTTTGGAGCTTTTTAAGAAGATGGAGTCAGAGGACGTTAAGGCAAGTCATGTGACTATGGTTGGTGTCTTGTCTGCTTGTACAAAGCTACGGAATCTAGAGTTTGGGAGGCAAGTTTGTTCTTTTATTGAAGAAAACAGGGTTAACGTGAACTTGACATTGGCTAATGCGATGCTTGATATGTATACAAAGTGTGGAAGCATAGAGGACGCAAAAAGATTGTTTGATGCAATGGAGGAGAAAGATAACGTCACGTGGACAACAATGCTTGATGGGTATGCCATTTCAGAAGACTACGAAGCAGCTAAAGAGGTTCTTAACTCTATGCCTAAGAAAGACATTGTTGCTTGGAATGCTCTTATATCCGCTTATGAGCAGAATGGTAAACCTAATGAGGCACTGTTAGTGTTCCACGAGCTGCAACTTCAGAAGAACATAAAGCTGAACCAGATCACTCTGGTAAGTACTTTATCAGCTTGTGCTCAGGTAGGGGCACTTGAATTAGGTAGATGGATCCATAGCTACATCAAAAAGCACGGCATTAGGATGAATTTTTACATTACAAGCGCACTGATTCATATGTATTCCAAATGCGGAGATCTTGAAAAGGCCCGTGAAGTGTTTAGTTCTGTAGAGAAGAAAGATGTGTTTGTATGGAGTGCAATGATTGGTGGTCTGGCGATGCACGGATGTGGAAATGAAGCTTTTGGTATGTTTTATAAAATGCAAGAGGCAAATGTAAAGCCAAATGGTGTGACCTTCACCAATGTATTCTGTGCTTGTAGCCATACCGGTTTGGTGGATGAGGCTGAGTCGTTATTCTACAAAATGGAAACGAGTTATGGTATTGTCCCTGAGGACAAGCATTACGCTTGCATAGTTGATGTTCTCGGCCGCTCGGGTTATCTGGAGAAAGCTGTAAAGTTCATAGAGGCGATGCCAATTCCTCCAAGCACTTCTGTCTGGGGAGCGCTTCTAGGAGCTTGTAAGATCCATGCCAATCTGAGTCTTGCTGAAATGGCTTGTACACGTTTGCTTGAACTGGAACCTAGGAACGATGGCGCGCATGTTCTCTTATCAAACATATATGCTAAATCTGGGAAGTGGGAAAACGTTTCTGAGCTGAGGAAGCATATGAGAGTCACTGGACTGAAGAAAGAACCAGGTTGCAGCTCAATTGAAATCGATGGCATGATTCATGAGTTTCTCTCTGGAGATAACGCTCACCCGATGTCTGAGAAGGTATACGGGAAGTTACACGAGGTTATGGAGAAACTGAAATTGAATGGTTACGAGCCAGAGATGTCACAGGTTCTGCAGATCATCGAGGAAGAAGAAATGAAGGAACAATCTCTGAATCTCCACAGCGAGAAGCTGGCGATTTGTTATGGACTGATATCAACAGAGGCTCCAAAGGTGATACGAGTTATTAAGAATCTAAGGGTGTGTGGAGATTGTCACTCAGTTGCTAAACTAATATCTCAGCTCTATGATAGAGAGATAATAGTGAGGGACAGGTATCGGTTTCACCATTTCAGAAATGGGCAGTGTTCTTGTAATGATTTCTGGTGAGATTTCAGATTTACTAGAAGAAACTCAGTCAATTTTTGTGTGTTGTTCCTGTAACGTTTTGCGACTTGGACCTCCTCTCCACCGTTAATACAAATGTTACATATACCAAACATATCATCTTCTCATTGTGTATCCTAGATAGATAGCTTCAGGACATTGTAATTACTGAAGTCAAAACCACTAAATCTCTGTGTTTTGCGTTATCTCTTAACCTTTTCAAGTTTGCTCATATATATGGTAAAAGCAACAAAGTATATATATAGTTTCACCAGGACTCTGTATCTTCCCAATTTGATTGTAAGCAAAATAAATCACTTTGTTTTGCTTCATCTCCAATCCAAACCAAGTATTCATAATGGTCATATAGTAGAAGCAGATTATATCTCACAAATCAGAAAGAACCAGAGACTAGCTAAACCAAAGATGCATTTCAACAAGTCTCGTAAGAACTTTAGTACAAAGAGTGGCCAACTCTACACAAGGCCTATTCTGATAAGAGTAATCACATTTTTGCACAAAGGTTAAGAAGGAAGACGAGTTACTTTCCAAAGTGTTAGTTATAACAGCTTCTGAACCACTTTTGCTTCATATTTGCTCTCATATCAACAAGCTGCTAGCTAAAAACAGTAGATGTAATAAATGTTCCTTCACCTGCAAGTCAATGAAAGCCTAATTAAGACTTGAGGTTAAAGAAAATGTCATATATAGTCCATACACATCAAAAGATTAACATACCTTATACTGCAAGAAACCATCCCACAGAACATCAAAACGTAACAGAGCGACAAAGATCAATATAAGGCGAGTTCAAGGAGCTTAGCACAGGCACCACTGAATCGACCGTCCCCCACATCTCACCTCCTTCACGTCTTTCTAACGTGATCTCTATGCACCAAGTATCATTATATGGGATGTAAGAAGTGCCCAAAACCATCAGCTTCCCACCCAAATTCTCTATTTTACACTCAAAGTATTTGAGGTAAGGCAAACGATCTACACCCTTCAGAGGAGTCCAAACCATTTTATTTGGATCATATACCAGTATTGGGTGTCTAAGAACACACCGTGGATCGAAGCTATAAAACAGATCCTCAATCACACAACACGGCTTGCGCCAAAAATGCATCAACTTAGTTCCAAGTTCCGATGACTGCCATGTACCTTGTCTTGGTTCGTAAACCAAATCACGCATAGCATCCATGATGTAAATCCTATTTTGCATCACCAGAGATGTCACAAACCCTCCTTCTGGCAAACTAGATTTGTAGTCGGATGGATCAGGCACAGTACTCCAAGTTCTTTCCTCTACATCAAACACTTCGATCCAATCATCATGACGCTTCTCGCAACCTCCGATGACATAAATCTTTTCTTCAACTACTCCGGCGGCTGCGCGGTAGCGAGCCCTGTGCATATTTGGGAGGTAGCCACACGTGTGGTATCTACAGTCGATGACAAACACAGTCGATGCAGGTTGATCCAACCACCGATCACATACATTTTGTATCCGATTGTGACCACAGCACATCCAGGATTCATAGGAGGAAGTGAAGTGATTCGGATCAATCGTAATGAGTTGTTTCTTGGAATGTTACGATTGAGTATGTACCAGCACGGGAGACTAACAAGAGGGAACCCGATCAACGCATAAAGAACAGGGTAATGACATCTCCGGACGTGTGCGACGGTACCTCCGATGAGTACTTCTGGGATTTGTCGAGGATTCGGAGCAAGATCATCTTCTTGAGGCTTCTCGCTTTGATTCTCTTCATCGTCTTCTTCTTTCGGGTTCTTATGGAGTTCTTCGAGTTTCTTGCTTGGATTGCCACCGTTAGAGCCTTCGTCGGAAGTTTCAGAGATTAAAGCCATCGTCGCCGTGTGAAGTCTTTCAGCAGCAACGAATTAACCGAAAGGGAGAAGACTAAAGTAGATTTTTGAAAGAAGCTGTTACGTTCCTTGTGGTATTTATAATGAAACCATTATTATGAGTACGTAAAACTATTATCTTCTTTTATGGATTCAGAAATTTTGTTTTAAAAGTTATTGGATTCTGTATTACTTTATTTATTTTCTATTTATAATGTGTTTATTTTCTTTACTTAGGCTTTTTTTGAAGTAAAATATATTAAAAAGATGTATAAATAAACATGTCAATTCTAAATTACTAAAATGTTTTAAAATAAAAAAAAATGAGAAAGTTCTAAACATTTCATAAAAAGGAAATTTGTACATAAGTGGAAAAAATAATAATTTGTTTATATATTTAAAAGAAATAAAATTAAAATATATCCGATTAGAGGTGTGACATGAACATGTAATTTTTTTTACAGATTATGGCTTTCAAATAATAGTAGAGATAGATTATCAAGAAGCATATTCCACTGATTGAAGTTTGAACATAATAATTGCGATTATTGTTCGCATATAACACAAGACCCAGATGAAACGGACGATACGACTAATTTTTTTTAGTATTTGATATATGCCAGGCCCAGCCCAGCCCAATAAGATCGTTTGAAAGACGCGAGACAGATCTTATCCCAATCTGATCCAGAATGGGACCTTCTTAGTGAGCTCAACATGGTTTTGGACTAGCCTATTCGATGGGACGAGGACAAATCCAGGGGAGGAGATTTGATGTTTTTTTAATGATTATGGTTTTGGTCACCATGTCCTATATGTGTAATGTGTTTATTCTCTGAATATTTTCCAACATAAGCATACATAGAGTTGCGTGATCCTTGTAGTATAGAAGAGATTGTACGTTTATATACAAAAATTATTAATCAGTTATTTTCCTAACTATTACAATTGTACTTTCAAAATTTTCCTGTTTTACAACTATGATATTATGATTATTTTTTTTTACAAAATCATATTAATTTTACAATATACTTATTTAAAACATATCATTCCATAGTAAAGTGTAATAATGTTTAGAAAGTAAACTTTCAATGGCACTAAACAAAATTAGTTACGACGAGCATAATTATATTGTATCTGTTTCCTTTAGGTAAAGTCATTAAGTTAAGTTAAGCCATTAGGAATGTGCAGTCATTCGCACAATGATATAAATTAGGATAACACCTGCTACGATCTCTGAAACAGCAATAACACGTATCTGGTCCGTGGTGACTTCGACATGTTTGACGAAGGCACACTGAGGAACCTAACTTGTTCGATTCAACACCTTTTCCTCCGTTTGCATCTGTAATTAAGAAATATATTCGAAGTTAAAAAAAATGAAGAACTAAAATAAATAAAGAAAGAAATATTATTTATTAAAATATGATTACATTAATGGTGATTATTAATATACATATATGCATAATTTCATAAACATATATATGTGTATATATGTTTTTGGAGAGGAACGAGAAAATTACGATGATGCAAAGGATAACAAAATGTTAATTATTTATTTGTTATTTGATGATTGAAATTCAAACCTTTCTTGGTCGCGTCAAACTTTTGTGTTTCCCCAGCTATATATATATATATATATAAGAAAAAAAATTAGAAGTTAAAAATTAATATAGAGAAGATTATTTATATAACAATATATATGCTTACAACGATGCTGATTGTCATTAAGCAATGAAAAACGATTATTTATATATGTGCTCATAATTTCGTAAACATACATCCATGATGAACGAGCGAAAGCATGATCATGAAAAGGATAGCAAAATGTGATGATGACATTTCTTGTGATGTTCTTCTGAATATCAAATTTTGTTTTTTTGTTTTCTTTTTTTTGTTTTTTTTGTTTTTTTTATGGTTGAAAATTTGAAATCCTTACATACAGTTGGTTTATTATATAGATAAGTTGTATGTAATTATTAGCGCATGTCTCTTATGGTGATCCGTAAAAACTGTTAAATTGTTTTTACTAGTTTTAGTTCTTTCCTATTCCTTAGTAAATTAGAAATATTGGTGTTGTTTAACATGACAACTAAATAAATTTACTATTATGAACCATAACAAAATATGTATACCAATTCACACATACTGTACATATATATATGATATATACTATAGACCTATGGTCTAACATGTGTGAAGGGAAACTGAGAGTTTTAGATAGAGCGAGAGAGAACAACTTTAGTTCTTCTTATTGTTTTCTTTCCATTCTACATAGATATATATATGGGAGAAACAAGCTACGTAAACGTTATAATTTTGGCTTGTGAAAGCTCGTGGCAACTCCGTCGGATAGGCTAACTCTTATAAGCATTTGGCGAGCGACTTGCCTTTTTCCGCTTCATATTGCTTTGTTCTTTCCTTGCTTCTTTTTAGTGGGTCTTCACTTGCGGTTAGTCATTCTTGCTTTGTAATTTTTCTATAGTTTTCAGTATTTCTATTTACCAGTGATTTCTGTAATTTTCTTTCAAAAATTTGAAAATGGTATAAAACTTGACATTCATACCAATTTTTTTTAAATTACTTTTCTAAAAATTACAAAGGTGGTTTTTAGTGGCATACAAGTTTAAGACTCCAAGTAATATTTGATATTAATTAGCTTTTGTAATCCGAACCTAGTTGTTAGGTGACCTTGTTTTATCAAGTAAACACTATTATACCCAATAAGTATATATAGATGTGAAATTGTTTAAGACTTAACATACCAAAAAAAAAAAAAGTGTGATACACGTCGAAAATTTGCATCCATACGCAAAACTTGATCACTTTCATACCAAAATCTTAAAAGAGTACCATAGGATTTTTTAGTGGCTCCATACTATAATATTCCAGTTTGTTTGTAACTTCGGTGATTTGTGTGATACAAATTATGATAAATTTATGAAAGTAATCCTTTTGGGAAATAGTATTCTCTATATCAGCCGTTAAGACTTAAGAGTTTCAAATCAAACAATCTCTTCACGTCTTGGTATTTATCGTTATAGTTGTCATGATAAATGGTAGCGCGCGTCCCATGGTTTTTTTATTTTATTATTTCTATATGTTCTTGCTTTTTCTTGATTTCAAGTTCTTGTATCTAGTTTTCAGTTACGTTCTTAATTTTTCGGAAGTACTACTAGCTAAAGTCTAGAGTCACTATAGAAAATACGATGTTGATGTCAAAGGTACAAATAACTTTAACGGTTCTTGACTAATTTGCTTGAAATTGCTTGGAAGTAAAGAGAAAGAATGACTATACGGGTCAAGAATTGTATAGATGGAAAATATAAGGTGAACTTTTTAAAATTATCATAAACGTGCTATACTAAGTAAAATGGAAGATGCAGCGTTTCAACATTTTCAAAACTATTTCACTTTTCCTCTCTAGCTTTTTTTGTTGTTTGGAGATTGAGTGATGGACGAGTCATGTGTATGGTGGAACCAGCGATCAAGATTTTTATTTTTTACTATCTATACAAAGAATATACATGAAGTGGTTTCTAGTAAAGCATACAAGTTTTAAGTTTACGAAGTCAAATTCAAACTATTTTTTTTTTTTGTAATTAGCTAGCGTTCGTGCTAGTTCGAGTCTAGTGCTGATTGTGTAAGGAGGAGTCATGTGTGTTTGTGAAACAATTTAGAGATACTAATTTGAGAGAAAGTGAAACCAAGACTTCATCTATTTGCTCTTTTTAATGTTAAAAATAGAAAATATAGTTTCATAAGATTTCTGTAGATACAAATTAAATGCTAGTCTGCTACATACACGCAAATAATATTGTAGAATTTAGAATTCACACAATGAATTTGTTTATACGAGGAAACAAATTCGACAAATCTTTCTTTCAAAGAATCGGATTAAAACTAGAAATTAAAGGAGAGATTTAATCTCTTGAAGAACAAGCTAGGGTTTGCTCAAGAACAAAGATGAATTTAGGGTTTTTTGTATTAATTTTCGGATCCTTTACAATGGAGAAGTCTCTCCTCTTTTATACAATTTCATTGATCACAAAATATATTAACTTTCCTTATAACCCAAAATGAGATATGGAAAGTTTCCATCTCTTCCTCAAGTCGGCTGTCGGGCGAATTAGGAAGTCGGCTTCTCGTCGATGGGCTAAGCTTTTTTGCCCGAACAGGCCTCATCCAGATCGTTAGTTAAGATCCTTAAGCGGATTCCCGGTTAAGTAATTAATTTATCTTTCTGGTTTAGATCGGTATGTTGGGGGTGCTAAATCCCGCACCAACAATTAGTCCCCCCCAGTTCTGAATATTTGAGATTAAATTCGAATGTTAGAACTATAGGAAATAAAATATCTGATCTAAACCATAAAGAATTTTAATTATATAACCCAGACTTTCAAACCGCTTTACCACAAATTGTTGGTAACACGTGTCACATCCGCTAGGTCGAAAGCCAAAAGGTCACGTAGGTTATGATGACTTTCGTAGGGTTGCCGCCCATCCGATTCTATAAATACACAGCCTCCCTCTTCATTTCTCATTTTTCGCCGACAGCACAAGGTATTCTGCTCTGTTCTCTCTCCTCTTTGCTTATTTACTTTTGTTGCAATTTCTGGCTTTCTTCCGCACTCTCCGATCATCTATCATGACGAGCACTTAGGATCTCGCCTCCTCTCCTGAAAACGAAAACGGTCGCCTAATTCGACGCAATTCTAGAAGTGAGGCACGTAACCTAAATCGGGTTACACAGATCGGAGGACCCCTCAGATCGGGCTATGAAGCCCAACTTCCCCTAGTCTGATGTTCGGCTGGGACTTCTTCTTCACGAGCTCAACCCACAAGTCGCAACGAGAATGAGAATGATGAAACTCCCAATTTCGATCTGCACTTGGAAGAAGATCGATTCGTTCCCTTGGTAATCTTGATTGACGATCTCCCACCATCATTGGATCATAAAGGGCGAATTGGAGGTGAAAAGACTCTGAGTTCAGTCAAATCGGTCAACGACATGTTGAACTCATGCGGCCTTGGGAAAAGTGGCGTTACCATCCTAATCCCACAAGATGATCACCGCCCCTGGAATCCTCCAAAAGGATACATCTGTTTATACGAAGATTATTTTTCAGAATGTCGCCTTTGGTTCCCGATTCCAGCCTTATTATTGCTGTATGCCCAAAGACGCTGGATTCCGATCTGCCAGCTCACCCCAGGCAGTATCTGTAACTTCGTCGCTGCTCTTACTATAGCGACCGAAGTAGGAGTTGAGATCGGAGTTAAGTGCTTCGAGCAGCTGTCAAATTTCAAAATATCAAAGAGCAAAGAGAACTGGGAAGTGAACATGTAACCGCAACAAAACTTTCTTCCAGGCAAAAAATTTAGCAACTTCAAAAAGTGGGCTCGGCGGAAACGACTCTGTTTCTGATCCACCATCTTCAGTTAACCGCAAGCGCTCGACGGAAGAAGAAAAAGCAAAACAAGGGGAAACAAGTCGGAAACGACTCTGTTTCTGATCCACCATCTGCAGTTAACCGTAAGCGCTCGGCAGAAGACGCGGGATTGGAATCCGCTGACCGATTCCGTGTAAAAGACGGAATGATAAAACTGACTAGTTCGCCTTTGATTATTTTGGTGAAGGTCCTTTGGTCGCGAATCGGGCGACCTCTGGTGAAATTTTCCGGAACCTGAAAACTTTCAGTCGCATTCTCCCGGAAACGGAGAAGCTAGAGTTCGAACAAGCATACCTCGACATCGCAGAATCCCACCTAATGATTTGTATCACTATTTTCCTTAAGCTGTTTAGATTTTACATGGGCGAACTAACGCACACTTCTTGGATATAAAGACTGCTGCCAGGATCAACGTGCTAACTCAACTGTATGATAGGCGAATGAAATCATTGTCGACTTTGGGGTTCGAATTTGAAAGATGAAGGAAAGCTTAGAAGAGATCCGGACAGCCAATAGGGCTAAAGACGACATGATCAAAGAGCTGGAGGCCGTCATCGTCGGGAAGGATGAGATCATCGCTCAATCCGAACTGAAGATTGGTAAACTGAACTCCCAGACTCGCGCTCTTGAAGAGGAGAAATCCGAGCTACGGCGAGAGTGCATTGAGCTGAAGGCTAAGTTTGACTCTGAAGTTCGCAGACTCCGCCAGGACCGTTTGGATAAAGTAGAACGAACGGCGAATAAGGCACAAACTCGTCTAGATAAAGTTAGAGCCTATCTGGTTGAACAGGACATGATAGTTCGCCCCATGGAAGACATGCTAAATCAGGCTGTTGGAGTTCAGGAGACGGTGCAATATTTGATCGAAAAAAGGTCAGTTATTCCAGAAGAGCGAATCATGGAGATCAACGAGAAGAAGGCAAAAGCTCAAGAGGCCGTCGACGCGATGGATATCCTTGAATTGGGGGAGAACGATCTCGTCATGTCTTCGGATCAGTTTGGCTTTGGAATTCTTCATCCTAGGACCATGACTCCGGACTCCGTGAGGCATCAACATGGATCAAATGCTGCCATTTTCCAAGCCGATCTGTCCGACAACTTGGAAGTCTAAGCGTTCGCTTCGTATTTCACTAGGAGACTAACTTGTTTAAGTCCGGGGTTTGAAAACCCTTGTAAGAATATTGCCGACTTGCTCGGCTCATTTTACCTTTTTAAGTTTCTAAGACTTCGGATTTTACTTATTTTTTCTGGAACCTTTCCCTTTCGTATAAATGGAATATGTCTAGTATCGAGAAAGTCGAAATTGTTTTTTAGCGAAATTGGAAAAAATATCTCCTCCTAAACTTGTATAAATAAGCTTGCATCCTTTTGTTTGCTTGGAATTATCCAGACCGAGGCAAACTTAGAACTGGAATAATACCTAGTTCTATCAGTAGCGTAGAATCTCCGCTTGCCGGGAACGTTGTCCCGACGTTCTCGAATGTAGAAGCTATCGAGAGAGGAATGGCTTATTATCCGAACATCCGGGTTCCTTGGATGTTAATGTTCCATGTTAATTCGGAAGAAAGACGTGACTTAGAGGAATTCGGCTTGCTGCCTCGGAACAAGTGCAACGTGAGTTATTGCTCAAACTCGAGATGCTCGAGTCCCATCCAAGGACTTGGATCGAGAATGGGTTCGACAGGATTGCTGTCCTGCCACCATGTTTGATCGCATACTGCAACGAAGGCAGTCGGAGGGCGAATCAAAAGTCTACCCAAACAGATCCTGACTTGATTGGCGATTTTGTTCCAACCGACATCAGGTCGTTTTACATCAACAGGCGTGCTAGTGAAAACGACATCGCTGAGGCCAACACCTTTCATCGCCAGGTAACTGTCCTCTAGTTCCTTTTACTAATAAAAAACCAATCCGCTATTGCTTTGATTTGACTATCTCCTTCGTATTGTGTTTGTGCAGATTGAAGCTATGCATCAAGAGCTAAACCAAGATCTGCAGTACTTTCATATGAAGAAAGGAAGGATCGAACGCGAGCTAAAAAATCTGGAATCAGAGATTGCTATTCTTAAGGCAAAAAGAAAAAGGACTACCGATCTGCTTGATGAGGTGGAACAGAAAGTCAAAGCACTAGAGACTCGTCCCGAAGAATGGGAGAAGACTGGGCTGCAGCTGCTGTGGCTGATGCCGAAGCGACTCAAGACCAGTGCTCGTGAGATTGCCGCTAGTGGTGTACTAGCACGAAAGTAACACATTTTGTATTGATAATATGTCCTCTTTTATTTTAATTCAATAAGACGAACGAGACTTTGCCGAACCGTGGTAGGCTGAATAAAAATTGAATTCGCAAACATGTTTCTATTATTTTGCAAAGATGTACAAGAGGCATGACGTCTCCCGGCTTACATCAAGTAACGTTTGGTCAAATATTCGTAGAAAACAACGATCTGAACCTCAAAGGTGGGCCATTATCCCTTAACGGGATATGTATGTTCGGAGTGCGAGATACTGGGCTCGGCTTCTCTCCTTTGCTCTAGTTCGGGAGTCGGACAGCAAAATTTCTCTCTCGGTTCGGCTAACCATTCCGTTCGAACTAAAGGTTAGGTGCGACATAAATACTTTGGGTTCGGCTTATCCTATAAATTAGAGATCGGGTGCGAAATAAATACTTTGGATTCGGCTTATCCCTACATATGCAAGATGGGGGTTAAGTGCGAGTTGATCACCTGGCCAGGGTGTCAACGAAGAATGTATTTTGACTTCGAATGAAGTCAGTCCGAACGGACAAATATTCAATCCAGAACGAATGTATATATAATATATATCCCGATCTCGCGATTTTGCTCCGAACTCGGACACCGTCAACCCGGGGGTATCTCCCTTACAGCTGTAGCACCGAGCTCGTCATAAAAGGATGGGCGCATATATTCGGGCGCTTCAGCTGAAGCTTGACCAGCTCCATCGTCTCTACCGTTTAGAAGGGACCATTCAAGTCCTGGAGGATCTTATCGACGAAGGTTACTTCCTGGCGCACTGGCGTATGGCCCGACTACTTGCTGAGCACACGGCGTGCAAGGAGCTGGTCGACCGGATGGATGTACCCGATCTACTGGACAGCGATCGCGAACCCCTAGGGGAAACCGCCTTCCCGTTCGTGACAGACATCTGGGCCTATCGAGCTTGCTTGACTAGGTTGATCCAGTTCGTCAACTACTTGGAATCGTCAGGTCAAGCCTTCCGCGAACGCTATCTACTTTAAGGCCCATGTGCCTTCATAGAGGACATGATGTCCATGATGTCCATGGGCTCCGGGTTGCCAATTGAAAGGCTAGAAGCCTTACAGCGGGAGCGAGAGATCTAGCGAACTACGGTGAACGAGCTAGCGGTGGAGGAACCGTTGGAAACTGACCTATCCGGCCCATCGCCAGCCCTGAGATTGCAGGACCGTCCAGAACGCTAGAGGGTTACTGGCAAAACTTTTGGATTGGGCTCCCCGGCAGGAAGCTTACCGCTTAGGCGTTTTCTTTAATTATTTTTTCCTTTTTCCTATTTTGTAAAACTTTATTCGATGCTGATTTTGCCCATCTGAATGTAATCGACTCGTACTCCATGAAAATTCTGACCCTTTTTCCTGTTTTAGTCGAGTTTTCGCTTTTGTGTTATGTCGAACTGAACGCGATTGAACCACATCCAATAAAAATCTCGACAAAAACAAACTTTATTGAAAATCTTGCTGCATTCCTTCAATCTTTAACAAAAGATGAGGAATTGCCTACGTACCCTGAAAAGGGATCAAGCCAGTCGTAGCTCGTGTTACAAAAGAAAGATAAGTGGAGGTCGGATTCCCGAAACCTCCTAGGTAAGATCATGAAAATGATTTATTAGTAGTAATGCTTCAAATGGGTTGCGTTCCACGAGTTCTTGATTCGCTCACCAGCCATGGTCACGAGCTCTTACACGCCAGGGCGAATTGCCTTGGAAACGAGATATGGACCTTCCCATCGGGCGCCAAGCTTACCATCGTTAACTTCTCTGGTGTTTTCGAAAACTTCACGCAAAACTAAATCGGCCTCGTTGAAATGCCACTGGCGAACAGTCTTGTTATAGTATCGAGTCGCCGTATTCTGGTAGTTTTGAATCCGGACCAGAGCTTGGGCGCGCAGTTCTTCAGCAAATTTGATATGATCGGTCAACATATCGTTATTAAGGTCGTGATTGTCGACCATCATGGTGCGGCGAAGTGTCGGGTTACCTGCTTCAGCTTGGGCGACTGCCTCGATCCCATACGCCAGAGAGAAAGGGGATTGTCCCGTAGATCGCCGCGGGGTTGTGCGGTAGGACCATAGTACGCCGTCGAGGTGATCTGCCCATGCTCCCTTCTTTCGCCCAACTCGTTTCTTTAAGCCATCAACGATCGACTTATTCGTGGCCTCGGCTTGACCATTCCCTTGAGGGTATCGGGGGGTCGAGGTACTCAGACGAATTTGCCATTTGCTCAAGAAACGCTTGGTGATGAGCGAAGTGAATTGCGTGCCGTTATCGGTGACATTCTCGTAAGGGAGTCTGTGCATATAATGTTTTTCCATATGAAGTTGGTTACGTCTAGGGACTGGACTTTTGTGAAAGACTCCGCTTCTACCCATTTGGTAAAGTAATCGGTTAGTACGAGGATGAATTTCATGGTCATTAGCCCATGACGCTGGAAGGTTTCACATTTCGCCGAAAAGGCCTCGTAGTCGGCTACCATGGTTGGCCAGTAATGACCATCCTTCTTGATTTTCAAAGCGAGTGCCCGTCCACCGGAGTGATTACCACCCTCACCTTCGTGTACTTCCATCATGATTCATTCGGCTTCGTCGCGACTGACGCAGGTGAGGAACACCCCGGACGAACTACGACGGTATAAATTCCCATCCAAAAGGATGTACTTGGCGCTTCGCGCTTTCAGACGCCGAGCTGCCCAGCGATTTGGCATAACGACTCCTTCAGAGATATACATCTTAATCTCAATTTGCCAATCGTCGGGTGGTGTCGTGACGTCTGTCAAATCCTCTATTGGTTCGTCGAATTCCATTAGAACCGAATCGTCGTTGATAACGGAGATGCATTTGACTAGAATGGTACACCGTAAATCAGGATCCGAACTATTTGCCAAGGCTGCGAGGGCGTCGGCCGATGCGTTCTCGTCCCTCAGCACTTTCGTCAGAGAAAAAGAGGTAAATTCCCAACCAGTGTCCTGACCAATTGACGGTACGCTCCCATTCACTTGTTCTTGGCGTCTAACTCGCCACTAAACTGGCTAACTACTAATTAAGAATCACAGAAAACTTGTAAATGCGTCACCCCGAGTCCTCGCGCTAAACGGAGCCCCACGAGAACGGCTTCGTACTCTGTTACGTTATTGGACGCCTTAAAATTGAGCTTCAATGCTTGCTCGAGTACTTCGCCAGACGGAGATCGGAGAATGAGTCCTACACTGGATCCTTGATCAGATGATGAGCCATCGATGAACATCATCTAATGGTCCTGTTTAGGGGTAGGGTCCCCGAGGTCAGGGGATAGCTCGGTGATGAAATCGGCCAAAACTTGCGACTTCAAGCTCGGACGAGAGCGGTATACGATATCATATTTGCTCAACTCGACTGCCCATTTCCCCATTCGTCTAGACTGGAGAGGGCTATGGAGAATAGTTCGGAGTGGCTGATCAGTAAACACGACGACGGAGTGCGACTGGAAATAAGGTCGGAGTTTACGTGCAGCAGTAACCACGGTAAGGGCCAGCTTCTCTAGTGTGGGGTATCGAGACTCCGCGTCGATCAGGGTCTTGCTAGTGTAGAAAATTGGTTTTTGGTCGCCGTGATCGTCTCGAACCAGGGCGCCGCTGACTGTCGAGCTGGAAACTGAGACGTACAGATACAATGTCTCGACATCCTTTGGCTTAACCAGCACTGGGTGACTGGTCAGATACTCCTTTAGCTCCCGGAACGCGTGCTCGCAATCTTTGTCCCAATGAAAATCCTTGTTTCCTCGGAGGAGTTGGTAGCAGGGGAGGCATTTGTCGGTTGACCAAGCGATGAATCAATTCAAAGCGGCGATCCGGCCTGTCAGGCGTTGGACTTCCCGTTTCTTAGCTGGAGATGGCAGTCTGAGTATGGCCTCAATCTGCTTTGGATTTGCCTCTATTCCTCGTTCGGTAATGATGTATCCCAGGAATTCACCTGATGTGACCCCAAAAGTGCACTTTGTCGGATTCAGCTTCATTTGAAACTTGTCCGGGATATCAAAATATTCGGTGAGATGCTGAATGTGTTGTTCAGCGATCAAGGATTTGACCAGCATATCGTTGATATAGACCTCCATGGTGCGGCCGAGTAGATCGGCGAACATCATATTCACCAATCTTTGGTAGGTCGCCCCAGCGTTTTTTAGTCCAAACGGCATAACTTTATAACAGTAGGTTCCCCTGTCTGTGATGAATGCCGTTTTCTCGCGATCGGTTGAGCTCATGGCGATCTGGTTGTATCCCGAGAAGGCGTCCATGAACGAGAGTAGTTGATTTCCGGTTGTGGCCTCGACGAGACGATCTATGTGTGGCAAGGGAAAGCTATCCTTTGGACACGCTTTGCTGAGGTCGGTGAAGTCCACGCATACTTTCCACTTGCCGTTCTTCTTTTTTACCACGACTGGATTAGCCAACCAATCGGGGTATTGGACCTCCATTATTTGGTCTGCTTTGAGTAATCGTTCGACATCGTCCTGGACTGCTTTTGTTCGGTCTGGACCCAAGCGCCTGCGTTTTTGCCTGATCGGTTTGAACGTGAGGTCAATATCCCGACCATGTCCTTTGCCGACCAAGCGAATGTGGAGGACCGGGATTGCAGAAAAGCGATCAGCTTTGTCTTCATTTGGTCTTCGAGTTCAGCCCCGATGCCAACAGTTCGTGAAGGATCGGAAGGATCGATGTTTGCCAGGATGATCCGATATTCCGGAGACTTAAGACGGTCTCGCTCCGGCTTATAAGGACCAGGATCATGACATCCTCTGATCGCCGTAGAGCGTGCATAGATGGTAATTCGACGGTACAGATTGCATCGCGTATATCCACGGTGCCCCTAAAATGACGTTGTAAATTGGGGGCGCGTCGATGACCACAAATCTAGTTTTCCGGGTCACCCCGCCAGCGCGTATTTGTAATTTTACATCGCCCATCGACATTTTAGCTATCCCGTCATAACCGATCAACGTTTGAATCTCGGGTTTCACCTACTCTGGTGTGATGCCCATTTTTTCCAGCGTACGCTAGAACAGAACGTTAGCGGTGCTCCTGGTGTCGACCTTGACTCTTTCGACATTGAATTCGCCCATAGCTACTTTGATGACCAGGGGATCTGTGCAGAGCGGGGGTTGGATTCCTTTGGCGTCCTCTGGTGTGAAAGATATGGGATCTGTGCAGAGCGGGGGTTCGTTCGAGGTTGCCTGAAGGCTGCAAACTTGACGCGCCCTTTTCTTCATTGCTCAAATGGAGTCAGCACAATCCTCTGATGGACCCAGAATCATAGTTATTTGACCTCTTAGAGGGGAGTTGGCGCGCTCGGGATTCTGCCCTCTCTGTCGCTTGGGAGGACCAGGTAGTTCGTCTTCTTATGGCATTTCGTCTTGCCGATTTGCGAGCACTTGATTTGTTGGCTGTTGAATATCATTAGGCCGACCGTTGTTTACGTATCCTCGCCCGCCACCTCCTACACCGCGGCCTCCGTTAGAACGACTACCCCGCCATCCTCTGCGGCGACCTCTGCCTCCACGGATACTTTTGGGCTGAAAGATGGCTTTGGTTTCACCAGAAAGGTACTTTCCATATAGGTAGTTCCTTAGATGGGCGCACTCGTGCGTGGAGTGGTCGGCTATCATCTGGAAATCGCAGTATAACTCCTTCGGAGCGGATGGTTGCTTGTTTTGGCCGTCTACCTCAGAGACTGCATGGACGACACCCTTCTTTCGATCCTGAGGGTCCTGATGCTTTCGGGGCTCGTGATGTTCATCCCGGTTCTTAGCCTTCAGGAGATACGATGGTGGCGAGGTCATTTTCACAGCCAATCGGGCGTCCTCATCTTCCACGAGTGCAAATCGGGAGGCTCGATGTAGCGCGTCATCGAGGTCTTTAGGCTCTCGGATGTTGAGGTCCTTCCGCAAGGGTGATCCGGGAAGAAGACCCTTCTTAAAGGCAGCGAAGGCGGCATCTTCTGGGATAGAAACATTCGCCAATTTTTCTTTGAACCTACCCAGAAAATGTCGATGGGCTCTCCGGGTTCTTGGGCCATTTTCCAGAGATCGGAACTCGTCACACCTCGCTCCATGAAGATCCGATAGTGCTTGAGAAAGGCCGTTGACAATTGGTTGAAGTTGTCAATCGAGTTCGGCTCGAGCCTTGTAAACCAGGTTAAGGCAAGGCCGAAAAGACTATCGACGGACAGCTGGCAGCATCCGATATCCCTCTGTTCATCAGTGAATCGCGCCTTGGCTACAGTTGCCATGAAGGATGTCATAAAGAGGACTAGATCCTTATCCCCAAGGTAGGTCGGGAGCTTCAGCTTGACGTTTGGTATGGCGGCTTGCAGAATCCGCTGAGTGAAGGGGGTTTGCCGAGTGACCTCGACAATCCTGTCGATCTCAGGAGCTGTGCTGATAGCCCGGTGGAGGAGCGAGCTCATGCCGCGAATCTGCGACTGGATCTCCTCGATCTCGAGGCAAGCTCCCGTGTTTGTTGAGGGAGCGGTCGGGTTTCACGGATCCGTGAGCCCGAGTTCGATGGCCGGAGACTCGACGTTTCCTGTGGGAGGAGGGTCCTTCGCTCTGATTGGTTGACTGTCGGTATGTTCGAGATATCGAGACGACGGGTAAGATCGCCTGTCCCAAGTACAGGCGACTGCCCCGTGGAGACTGGAGATGGGGTCGTATGTGTTACGACTGCAACGACTCTGCCATTGGTGTCGGAGATCATCTGGTAAATTTCTTTTGTCATGGTGCCGAACAAGATCTTGAAATCTTCCATAGAGACGACCTGCGGGTTTTGGACCGCTATTGTAGTGCGATCAGGGGGATTCTCGGTTCGGACCCCGGGTTGTTGCTCCGTGGCACGCATTGTTTCTCCGCTCAAGGGTGGTTCGTCTGAGTGCTCCGTATCGAGGTGGACTGGTTGTTCGCGAGTTCGCCCTATTCCCTGGCTGGGATCCCCTTCAGATTTTACCTCAGCTGGGAGTTCGGGGCAGTTATCGGTTGGGTTGACCGACGTAGCGACGCTACGACGAACGTAAACAGCTGTCGTTTGCGTGGTTATAGCGTCACTTCGTGCTTCGGTGTCACCCCGAGGAGGTGCTAGGCTTGTGACATCGGATACACTTGAAGAGGTGCGGTTTGCGCCGATGATGTTGTTGCTGGTAACTGGAGACATTGTCGTAGGCTTGAAGGGAACCTTTCGGTCGAGCTGCTTTGAGAGAATAACTTGTAAAGACGATTTCGCGTCCCCACAGACAGCGCCAATTGTAGAATCTAGAATTCACACAATGAATTTGTTTAGATGAGGAAACAAATTCGACAAAGCTTTCTCTCAAAGAATCGGTTTAAAACTAGAAATTAAAAGAGGGATTTAATCTCTTAAAGAACAAGCTAGGATTTGCTCAAGAACAAAGATGAATTTAGGGTTTTTTATATTAATTTTCGGATCATTTACAATGGAGAATTCTCTCCCCTTTTATACAATTTCATTGATCACAAAATATATTAATTTTTCTTATAATCCAGAATGAAATATGGAAAGTTTCCATCTCTTCTTCAAGTCGGCCGTCGGGCGAATTAGGAAGTCGGCTTCTCGTCGATGGGCTAAGCCTTTTTGCCCGAACAGGCCTCATCCAGATCGTTAGTTAAGATCCTTAACCGGATTCCCGGTTAAGTAATCAATTTATCTTTCTGGTTTAGATCGGTATGTTGGGGGTAAATTCCGCACCAACAAATATTTATCTTCTCTTTGCATATAATACAGATAGCTTCATGACTTTTGTATTTTCTCACTTTGGTATTGTATGGTAGAAGCAGATTAGGCTTCCTTAAAGCTAGTCGTGATTAGTGATTACTCACAGAAGAATTATATATCTAAAGAAAAAAGAACTTGAGACCATGTTAGTGCAACTGCACACAAATCCCCGGAAAATGCATTTCAACAAAAGTTTCCTAAAAGTTATTGTATACAGGGTAGGTAGATAACAGAGTAGCATATTCTACACAGCTTAAGAAATTTTACTCAACTCTGAGTTACTCTTTAAGGTGTAACAACAGCTTCTGAGTTACTTTGCTTTGATTATAATAGTGATGTTAATTCGGGTGGACCCTGCCCATTTAAATCCAACCCGATTAAACCCTGCCCATTTAGAAGATATAATTTTTAAACTCGTTTAGATTCTACCCTTTTTAAACCCTGCCCATTTAAAATCGTTGATACCCGTTTAGCCCGTTTAAATTTAACTTTTTGTGTCAACAAATATTTATTTATTTTAATTAATTGTAAAAATCAAGTGCTTCCATCGACTTCTTTCTTGTTCTCCTCTCTCACCCAGTTACCACCATTATCTAACTCACCTCTGCCCTCAATCTCTGTCCATATCCTTGCGACAATTATCATCTCCTATACCGGCCACTGATTCCCGATGAGTCAAATCCCAATTTTATGGGTTATCTTTTAAACTCTAAAAAATCAGAAGTATCTAGATCTAATTGAAGATAATAACATTGAAAACTATAATAATGGAAGCAGAGGCGAAGATGCTTGGAGCACAGGTGGTGAGGCTTGAAGGAGAAGGCCATGAGGCTTGAAGGAAAAGACGACTTAGCTTGGAAGAGGAAGCGATGACGGCAAACAAAATTAACAGAGAAAAACCCTAAATGAAAACTACGTCGTTTGAAGGAAAATAAAACCAGAACATATAATAAATGGGTAACCCGTTTAATTTTGATCGAACCCGCTAAGCCCGCGGGTCTAAACGGGTTAACCCGTTTACACCCTTTTATTTTTATATTGTAGTTAAATGGGTAACGGGCTGAAATTATTATACAGAGCCCGTTTAGACCCGCGGGCTCTGAGCCCGTTTTAACATCACTAGATTATAACAAGCTTCTCAAACAGTAGATGTAATATCTTTCACCTGCAAAGTTCATAAAAGCCTAAATAAGACTTGAGGCTCAAGAAAATTTCTGAAACGTCATAATTCATTATCAAAGGTCCATACTAACAAAAGATATTAACATACCTTGCAACTGCAAACGAATAATCAAACCGTAACAGTTCGAGCAAACTCAAACAAACAAGACTCGCTGAATGAACACACACGCGAGATTGATTCGAACTTCCCCCAAATATCACCATCTTCACGTTTCTCCAACGCCACCTCCACGCACCAAATTACACCCCGGCTCCCATTATAATACCCCAGAGTCACTAACTTGCCACCAAAACTCACCATTCTAGACTCAATATAAACGAGAGGAGGCCAAAGATCTACACCCTTGACAGGTCTCCAAACCATTTCCCTTGGATCATACACGATAATAGAAGAACCAAAACCCGCCAGATCAGGAACATTAATAGAATACAGCAAATCATCAACCACACAAGACGAAGCGTGCCGTGGACTTGTAGGTCCCCGATCCTCCCATCTACGTAGTCTCGGATCGTAAGCCAAACAAAACGGACCATCCATAATGTAAATTTTATTATCCAAAACCACAAGTAAAGGAAACATGCTAATCGAACTAGCAACAGGATATCGATAGAGTGGAGCAGGCACAGTTTCCCAAGTCTCAGTCTCTACATCGAACACTTCTACCCAATCATAATATCGTTTCTCCCTACCTCCGACTACGTAAATCTTTCCGTCAATTACACCGGAGGCAGCGAAGCAACGATCCCTTTTCATACTTTGGAGCTGGCGATACGTGTGGGATCTGCAATTTATGACAACCACAGTCCTTACGGGTCGGTTTAAGCGGACGTTAAAGCCACCCATAACGTAAATCTTGTGTCCGATTGTGACGGCAGTGCATCCAGGATACATCGGAGGAAGTGAAACGATTCTGCTCAACCGTAAAGAGATGTTGCTTCGATGGAGAATGTACCAGATTGGGGGCTCGAAACGTGGGAACGGCCTAATCAAGGTATAAAGAACCGGTTCTGTCAAGCCGAGGAGCGAGCGCGTTACGAAGAGTTGATCCGAAGAGATTACGTCACGGAAGGCTTTGGAGAGTAGAGATAGCCTCGGGTAATGACATCTCCGGATGAGCGCGACGGTTCTTTCGATGAGTATCACTGGGATGTCTCGTCGACGAATGGGAGCAAGATTCTGATCTACTTCTTGATCGTCTTCTTTCGGATTCTCGTTTTGATTCTCTTCTTGTTCTTCTTCTCCTTTCTGAATCTTGGTTAGATCGCCGCCACTGGATCCGTCGTCGGAAGTTTCAGAGATGACAACAATCGTCACCAGCAACAGAATTAACTGAACGCGAGAGCCTAATTCGATATTTGAAACTGAATAAATGTTTCTTCTTCACAACGAAACCATTATTATAACGAAGACCGTAACGACGTCGTATAAATTATTATATATTGGGCCTACGGCCCAAACAAACTTTCTGAAACTGTACATATAATTTTGTTTATTTATCTATTACTAAAACAAAGTAAGGGAAGAAATTAGAATTAACTTGAAGTGTGAAGTAGATTTCAATGTTTGAAAGAAGCTGTTACAAATGTTGTGGTATTTTAAAGGGAACGAAGACCTTATCGACGTCGTTAGACGATCAAGAAGTAGCATATGCGATTTTCAAATGGGCCTAATAAGCGTTGACTTGTTGTTTTTTGCCATTAAGAAGGTGTTGATCACTTTTAAGTATGATAATGGTGGTGTTATTGCAATCTTGTTGATGAAGTTGCAATCTTGTAAGTCTGCTCAACTTTTTAAAATCTTGTTCTGATTTGCTGAAAAGTCAGAGATATGATTTTGAAATGGAATTATGTCTGTTTTTAATTATTGGGTTATGGACCTTATGGTTAGCTAAATTTGGTTTGGGATCTGTTAGGTCGTTTTCTTCATTCTAGTTGTGTAAACTTACTCAATCCTTTGTAGAGATAGCTTACAAATATAATACCGAATCACCATTCACATTCACTAAACTTGATCGTTATGGTGATGAAAATTGTAATCTGTCTCATCATCAATCCATGATCGAAAGCTGTGTTTTATGTAGGAAATTGGGAGAAGGTCCAAGAGGAACCGTTTTCTATGGTGTCAGCTTGGCTTCAACGTAAACTGTTATCTTTGAAGAATCTGCTACTTCTCCAAGATCAGTGTTACTAGACAGTTGGTCAGCTGCAAAATGTGGATTCACCTGTTGAATCATCTCATAATCAGTTTGATGTAAGTCCTACAATTCATAATCAGCTTGGACATTCTGAACCAACTGATGAAAATACAGTAGAAACAGTTTGTTCGGATGCCATGGGAACAATTCAAGAGAAGCAAGAGGTGAGCCATTATCCTTTTCCAAGTTACAATATAATACTCTGTATACACTTAACCTTGAGTGTATAATTCTTCTTGTGCTTAACATTGAACATGAAACTATCAGGGGTCTGGTGACCTCAGAGAGTCCATCAATCCATTGGTTGTAGAACTTAAAAACAATCAAACCGATGGAATCAATTGATGAAATGGTAAGTTTGAGATAATTGCCTTGGATGAAATCAATTTGTTTTTTTAGAAGAAATAATATTTTGAAAAAAGCTGACGTGGAGGGCGATTCGAAAGGCAATTTAGGGTTTGTTCCGGGTTTCAAGTATGCTGTCGCCACCGGCATCTCCGGCTCAAACTGGAGAGATTTCGGTGTCGGAGGGAGGTTCTCCTCCTCTAGGGATGGAAGTGGAGAGTCAGTTGCAGGTTTCTGTGGATTTGATTGGTGAGAAGGAGAAGGGATCTGTTTGCGTGCAGGACAAGGGTTGTGTGAGCCTGCAGGGAGATTCGGCTGTTGGTGGTTCGACTCAGGCTGTTCCCGTTAATAAATCTTGGGTTCAGGTTGCAAAGAAACATGTTTTCACTCAGCAAAAGTTTGTAGTTGATGTTATTGAGGGGTAGGAACGAGTTAAGGTTCCAAAGGAGGTGATTGCAGGAGCAAAGCCTTTGTGGGAAGATTTTGTGATTGGAAATTTTTTAAACGACAAGGCACCACATGTGGGAAAGGTTCACATGATTGTGAAAAAGATCTGCCGTCTAGGCGATAAGACTACTCTGATTGTCGTTTATGAGGTCAATGCAACAAGAATCAAATTTCGTATCAAAAGTGAGGGAGTGAGAATGAGAGTCCTGAATAGAGGCATGTGGAATATCATGGATATTCCGATGGTGGTGTCAAAGTGGACTCCTTTTGCAGAGGAAGCACAACCTACAATGAAGTCTATACAAATGTGGATAACGTTAAAGAATGTTCCACCATCAATGTTTTCAGAGCAAGGCTTGGAGTTTTTGGCTAGTGCAGTGGGGAGACCAATTCGGCTCCATCCAAAAACAGAGGCTTGTGAGAGTTTTGATGAGGCGCGGATATTGGTTGAAGCGAATTTAACTAAGACGCTTCCATCTGAATACGTTATTATTGGTGAGGAGGAAGGTGAGCTTGATGCAGTTGTTACGTATACGTATCCTTGGTTGCCACCGAGGTGTAGTGGTTGTTTGAAATGGGGTCACCTGCGGGAAACTTGTCTCTCTGCAGATAAACCTAGCTCTCCAGTTAAAGCTCAAGCTGGGGCAGCTCTTCTGACGACCAGTTCACCAATTCTACCTGCAGCGACATCTGATGGAGTGGTTTCAGAGGAGAGTGTAGAGACATCTGTGCCTCGGGAGCACACTCAAATGCATCTCAGTATTGGGGCACCTACCTCTGGTGTTGGCAGTGAGGAAATAACTGGTGACGATCAGGGTTGGGTTACACCACCAAAATCCTCTCGTAGTCCGGTGAAAAGGCAGGCAGCAGCAGAGTTGACGGGTACTTCTCTTCTCTCGAATGCGTTCTCTGCCCTTAGTGGTCAGGATGACACAGGGGAGGTTTCGACTGGTGAGAAAGATCTTGATCGAGTTGAGACTGGGAAGACAGGTGTGATCCCGGGGCAGGGATGGCATCCCAGCCACCGACAGTGGAGACAAATTTTGCCACGTGAATCAAAGACAGCTCACAAAGTGTTATCAGCTTCTTCTACTCAATCATCTAGGCTTCCTCCTAGAGATCAGAGTAAGAGAACCACTACTAAACATCATTAATGTCAGGGTTCTGCTGGAATGTTCCTGGCTTAAACAGATCAATAAAACATTCCATTATCCAGAAATGGATTGAAGATCAGAGATTTCAATTTGGTTGTCTCTTAGAGACAAGAGTTAAGGAGAAGAAAGTACAGAGGTTGTGTACTAAGTTGTTTAAAGATTGGTCTGTCTTGACCAATTATGAATATAATAGGAGGGGTCGGATTTGGGTGGTGTGGAGCAGTAAAGTGAGGATCACGCCTTTCTATAAAAGTGTTCAACTTATAACCTGCTCAGTGAAAATAGAAGAGTTGGAGGATGAGTTCTTCTGCTCCTTTGTCTATGCCTCGAACTCTGCTCAGGTGCGTCAAGAACTATGGGCAGAGTTGCGAGATCATTCTGATTCGCCTATCATTCGCAGTAAACCTTGGCTAATCTGTGGTGACTTTACGAGACATTGGATATTTTGGAACACTCTCGAGTAGCTGCTACTCCCGTCCTCACTGCAGGAATGCAGGATTTCCAGCGAGCGATCAACTACTGTTCTCTCTCAGATTTAAATTCCCATGGCCCACTCTATACCTGGTGTAACAATAGAGAGGATGATTTGATTCTGAAAAAGCTGGATCGAGTGTTTGTGAATGACAATTGGTATCAGGTTTTTCCCCAATCCTACAATGTTTTCGAAGCTGGTGGGTGCTCCGATCATTTGCGTTGTAGGATAAATCTAAATATTGCTGTTGGGGTTACCACTACAGCTCGCAAACCTTTCAAGTTTGTTCATGCTGCCGCTGAAATGGAGGAATTCAAACCGCTGGTAGAAGGGTACTGGAAGCAAACTGAGCCTGTTTTTATGTCTACCTCCTCTATGTTTCGTTTTACGAAGAAGTTAAAGGCTCTTAAGCCTTTAATTCGAGGCTTAGCAAAGGACAAGTTGGGTAATCTAGTTCGGAGAGCAAAGGAAGCATATGCTACGCTTTGTGAAAAGCACGAGATCAACCAAACAAACCCTTCCCCCTAAACTATGCATGAGGAATCAGAGGCTTATATCTCGTGGGAGCGGATTGCTGCTTTAGAGGAGAAGTTTTTGAAGCAGAAGTCTAAACTCCACTGGTTGGAGGTCGGAGATCAAAACAACAAAACTTTCCACCGCGCAGTACTATTCAGGATGGCTCAAAACTCCATTCGAGAGATACGAAGGCAAGATGGGACGGTAACGTCACAAAATGAGGAGATCAAAGCAGAGGCAGAGCTTTTTTTTAGGGAATTCCTGCAGCATATTCCTAGTGACTACGAAGGAGCCTCAGTTGAGGAGCTCCAAGATCTATTCTCTTTTCGTTGTTCCGTGGCTGACAAGGAACGGCTAATTCGTCCTGTTTCTGCGGAGGAAGTCAAGCAAGTATTGTTCTCCATGCCTCGTGATAAATCCCCGGGCCCGGATGGTTATACTGCTGAGTTCTATAGAGCTGCTTGGGAGTTCATTGGTGCAGAGTTTGTTATAGCGGTTCAATCCTTTTTTGTTAAGGATTTTTTGCCAAAAGGAGTAAATTCCAAAATCTTGGCACTCATCCCAAAGAAGTTGGAGGCTGTGGAGATGAAAGACTACAGACCCATCTCATGTTGCAATGTGATTTACAAATTCATTTCCAAAATTATCGCCAATAGGCTTAAACGGGTGCTGCCACTGTTTGTTGCCGGTAACCAGTCAGCTTTTATGCAAGATAGGTTGCTTATAGAGAACCTTCTTTTGGCAACAGAGTTGGTGAAAGGGTACCACAAAGACTCTGTTTCTAGTTGGTGTGCTATCAAAATTGATATTTCCAAAGCTTTCGATTATGTCCAATGGTCCTTTGTTGAGAATGTCTTGGTAGCTTTGGGATTTCCCTCAGAATTTATACACTGGATCATGCTTTGTATTATTACAGCCTCATTTTTGGTTCAGGTAAATGGAGAATTGGTTGGTTTATTTGGCAGTTCTCGTGGCTTGAGGCAAGGTTGCTCTCTCTCACCCTATCTATTTGTTATAACAATGGACGTATTGTCTAAGATGCTTGACAAAGGAGCCGGATCACGAAAGTTTGCATATCATCCGCAATGTAAGTCCATTGGCTTAACTCACCTTAGTTTTGCTGATGACTTGATGGTACTTTCAGATGGAAAGGTGAGGTCTATTGAGGGCATCCTTGAGGTTTTTAATCAGTTTGCAACACGCTCAGGGCTCCGGATTAGTATGGAGAAATCTACTGTGTATCTAGCTCGTGTTACGGCTTCCTCTCATCAGGAGATTGAAGATCGTTTCCAGTTTGGTGTTGGTCAGCTACCTATTAGATACCTTGGTCTCCCGCTGGTCACTAAGAGGCTTTCCTCTGCTGACTATAATCCATTATTAGAACACCGTAAAAAGAAAATAGGTTCTTGGACAGCTCGATTTCTTTCCTATGCTGGTCGACTGAACTTAATCAGTTCTGTTCTCTGGAGTATCTGCAATTTTTGGCTTGCTGCATTTAGACTTCCTCGAGAGTGTATCCGAGAGATTGAGAAGATTTGCTCTGCTTTTCTCTGGTCTGGTCCTGATTTAAATTCGAACAAAGCAAAGATCTCTTGGGTGGAAGTTTGTAAACCAAAGGCAGAAGGAGGTTTAGGTCTTCGATCATTGAAAGAAGCAAACGATGTTTGTTGTTTGAAGCTAATATGGCGGCTTTTGTCTCATAAAGACTCTTTGTGGGTAAAATGGTGTTGATTATCTCTATTGCGTAAGGACACGTTCTGGTCAATCAAGCAGACTCCGCATCTGGGATCCTAGATGTGGAGGAAACTACTCAAATATCGGGATCTTGCCAAAGGTTTCTGTAGCATGGAGGTGCAGAATGGGGTTCAAACATCTTTCTGGTATGACAAGTGGTGTTCTTTGGGGAGACTCATTGAGATCACGGGGGAGAGAGGTTATATTGACATGGGGATCAGTAAGCATATGTCGGTTGCAGAGGCGTGGAACCGTCGACCTCGACGGCATAGGTCTGTGGAGTTGAACTCCATTGAAGATGTTTTGGCTACTAAGCAGTGATCCTGTACAAGTGTAGTGGACACGACATTATGGAAAGGGAAAAACAATGTTTATCGTTCCAGTTTTTCTACCAAGGATACTTGGAACCATATACGATCCATATCACCACCGGTTCCCTGGCACAAAGGGGTTTGGTTTGCCCACGCAACGCCAAAGTACTGTTTCTGTGTCTGGCTGGCGACACGGAACAGACTCTCAACAGGGGATAGAATGCTTCATTGGAACAGGGGCCTGTCCACGACTTGTGTCTTTTGCTCTAATACTCTTGAAACTTGGGACCACCTCTTCTTCACTTGCAGTTTTACATCAGGTATATGGGCAAACGTTGCCAGAAAGATCTTTGCAATGAGGTTCTCTTTGGATTGGCAAGCTTTGATAACCGCACTATCGGGCTCTTGGAAAGATCCATTGGAAAGTTTTACTGTCCGCTATGTCTTTCAAGCCACGGTCCATGCTCTATGGCGAGAGCGAAACCAGCGGCGCCATGGAGAACATCCGACCACTGCAGAGCAGTTGATCAAATATATTGACAGACAAGTGAGGGACCGGCTCCTCTCGATAGTAAGGAGTGATGACCGCCGCTACGATGCTGCTCTGCAGTTTTGGCTAGCCTCTAGATATTAATTCTCAAGACTCTCTAAGCTTGTAGCTTAAAGTTTTTGTTTTCACCCTTTTTAACCACCTTGTTGCACTAGTTGTACAAACGTTATTTTTTCTTTGAATCAAATTTAACATTTTATTCAGTAAAAAAGAAATCAAATTGTTTTCTTTTGATATTCAAGTGAGACTCTTATAAGGTTTTGGTTCTAACTTTTACAAGGAACACTATCTGATTCTCTTTTTCTTTTGTTCTAACTGTTCGGATGCAGAGTGTTCATCGCATTTGCAGCAAGTCAAATCAAGAACCAAGTCACTTTGGTTTATAATCAAACACCAAATATAGGAACTTACAAAAAAGAAGCGAAATGAATGAATGATAAGATAATAGGAACTTTATGTTTGTGTTGTATCATGAAATGTATGTTTCATACAAAAGTATAGCGAGAGAATGTATTGGTTTCTTGTGTGTGCTCTGCTTCCTTAGAGCCCACGGCAACTGAGGAGATCCTCTTGAACATTTTTGTATGAAACATACATTTGCATGTGTAAAAGAATCACCTTGGATTTGCATGTGTCGATGTTGAAGATGACTTCTCTCCTCCCCCATCAAGTTTTCTTCTTTGTATCTTAAGGCAAACTGGGCATCATTTATAGGTTTTTTTGGTTGATGTATAATCTTCTTTGAGTCATACTATTATTTTAGGCTTTTTTGGTTGATGTATAATGTAAATATTGACATATTATATAAAAACCATATAATGTTGGACTAATAATAAATAACAAGTTCAACTCTACTAATTTTTTTTGCATACAAATAGAACCATATAAACATGTTGTACTGATTTATGCGTTTAAAGTTTTTAAAAATTATTTTAAAAACTAAATGTCCATATGTGTTTATTACTAACGTGTTGTTTGAGCCTCAACCTTAATCATTTGTATATGATAACTTGGAGAGCATGATCGATATATTTTAAAAATAATTTTGAAGACTGCAATCATTCAAATATATATTTTACACATCGTGTTTAATTATTTTATGCAACATTTAAAAATCAGACATTAAAATTTGGGATTCTAGGTACCTCACAAATATTAAAAACGTATTATATATGTTAAACTAATCTAAAATTAAATTTCATATGTAAATTAAATATATATATATATATATATATATATATATATATACATACATATGTATACTTAAGATATACAAACTTTTTTTTGCTACTATCTCAATATACAATAGAATTTGAAATAAAATTATTAGTTAATATAGAATTCCATATAGAATAAAATTGTAAATGGGTTATTTACCATTTAATAGAGATATAAAAAACAAAGCCCATCAGGCCCAGTAAAGAAGATCGCTAGGGTTTAAGATTCAGAGTCAGAGCAAGGAGGCGATGAAGAACTGAATCTGTGTGTAGACGTAGACGAAGGAAGAGAGAAAAGAGTTGGCGAAAAAATGGACGCAAACATGATGGCTGGACTAGATGGTCTTCCTGAAGAAGACAAAGCACAAATGAGCTCGATGATTGAGCAGCTTCAGCTACGCGACAGGTTCGTCGTCTCTTAGATCTAGGGTTCTGTTCGCAAAAATTTCGACATTTTTTTGGCTTCTTGGAATAGTTAAGGAAATTAAACTACGATGTATTGAAATTTCTTGTTCTTGAACTAGAAACCGGTCGAGCTAGATAGATGTTTGGATCGTTGTTTTGTTTATCAGGTTCATTGACCAAGTTTTCACAACTGAACCAGCCTATCATCCCCTGTATGGGGCTTACACTTCGAATTGTTGATTCAGCGCCAGGGTCAAGCCCTGACACGAAAGAATACTAACACTCCTAAGAATTGTCACATTTTATTCATGAAATGGGTTGGACTGACAAAAAGAAACGAAGTGATATTTAGTGACATTATCTATTTAGTCTCGAACTGCTCTGTTCTAGTTGATACTGTTCTTGTCAAGTTGGGCCAAGAATTATTCTTAATTTGCAATCTGCTTTGACTCTGTCGCTTGTTGTTGTCTGACATTGAAGCGTGATCTCCTTTAAAACCAGTGCAGCCAATTAATGTTGCAAACTGGTCGTTTTAAGGAACAACAACTTATGCACTGTCTATTGGAAATGAGAGTTCATTGTTCTGTGTTTAGACCTTAACTTATGCTTTGTGTTGCAATTACTTTCAGCTTGAGGATGTACAATTCATTGGTCGAGAGGTGCTTTGTGGACTGTGTTGATAGCTTTACACGCAAATCTCTACAGAAACAAGAGGAGACTTGTGTTATGCGGTGCGCTGAGAAGTTCCTTAAGCACACTATGCGTGTTGGTATGCGTTTTGCTGAGCTCAATCAGAACGCACCAACCCAAGACTGAAAAAAAACTCTGCTGCCTTCAATTTTGTTTTTTTGGTACGGTTTATTGTCCCAAACCAGAATAAACCGGTTGTTAGTTGTTCAGTTTACTCTTCTTTGAACACCAAACTCCTGTACTGTGAAATTGTTTTGACTAAGTCCAAATTCTGATATTGATATTTATTTGTATTTCATTGGAGAGTCTACAGAGAAACATATCATATCAGTATGAAAATTTTCATTATACTCATTTGGTTTCTCATACATAATATTGTTAAACATGTTTGACAAAAAATAAAAAAATAAAAAAAATATTGTTAAACATATTGAATCTTAGATTACATAAATTGTTATCATTCACAATCATAGCATCTCGATGACGTTTATATCAGTTTTTCATGATACCTACATTGTAAACCGGGGTGAAGTCCGGTTTGAACAAACCAAAATTTTGCTCGGAAATCGAAGGTTTGAGGTTCTCGTTGAAGAGAGCGAATATGCAAGTCTCGAAAACCCGGTTTGGCATCAATAGAGTTCCCTTACCGGAATTCACATGCTTTTTCCGGTTGTATGTAGCCGCATAATCTAAACCAACGCCGGTCTGATTCGGTTCACCAGCTGAGGGCCAACCGGTTTCAGCCACAATGATGTCCACGTCTCCGTACCCGATCCGTTTCATTGCGGAGTAAACCGCGTCAAGCTGGGCGTCGAACATGTTGGTGTAGTTCAACTTCGTAACTGGGTCAACGACGACTGCGTCTTTTGAGTTAAAGAGTGCGTAGTTTAATGTTTCGGGTCCGAACCCGAAATATGGGTATGGGTGAACCATAAAGAGAGACTTCGTGCGGTTATGGAAGTCGAGGATTGGAGCGAAGATGGCTTTGCCGTAGCCTCTACGCAACTTTCCGAAGCTAGGTGGTTCGGAGGAGCCTGAGAGGACACCTAGCGAGTGAGGCGTAGAGACTAATTAAGATCCCAATGATGCAATGAAGTACTAATATCAAGGGTGTGTGGAGATTGTCATTCAGTTACGTCGTTCAAGTAAACCAGTTTGTTTTGCTCCCAGACCCATCTTCACATCTCTATAACCAAGATTTCAAATTGCTTATATACTTGAAGGCTTGAAGCACAGTTGGTCTTTAAATGTTAAGAAATTTCATAAGATTTCAGTAGATGAAAATGTTACTTACAAACAATTAGGACTTTGTATTAATTTTCTCACTTTGAAATTGTAGTTACCAATAAAATAAGTCAAAATTTGCTTTTAAAGTGAGACCAATGTTTCTTCTGCTTATCTCTAAACCAATGTTTCTTATATTGTTGAAAGAACTTGAGACCATTAGTGCAACTACACACACCAAAAATGATAGCTAACGAAGATGCATTTCAACAAGTTTCGTAAGAAATCATGTTTCAAGGCTAAGAGAATGGCCTAGTCATCATCTACCCAGCTTAAGACACAAGGCTAATTATGTATGATAGTAAGAGTATATACTAATCACATTGTGCACAAAAGTTAAGAACGACGACTTACTCTTTGATGTGTCAAGTAAACAGTTTCCGACTCACTTTGTTTGCTTCCTATATATATGCTCTCTCATATTAACAAGATGCTCAATCAGTAGATCGATGTATTAAAGAACCTTACCTATAAAGTAAGTAAGACTACTTCAAGCTAAGAAAATGCCTGAACATGATTATATATTTATAGCATCATCAGTATCCAAACTCATCACAATTAACATACTGTGATGGTATCATCCCACGATGGAATCATCAAACCATATCAGTTTGATTAAGCACAATCAAAGGCGACTTTGCAGGATGAAAGCACATGCAATCTTTGATTTGACCTGACCCCAACTATCACCATCTTCTCACGTCTTTCCAGTGCGATCTCTATGCACCAAAATGTCCTTTTTACTAGTAACAATCGCAACAACCCCTGTTCTCTGTTTAGAAGCCCTAATTTGTTGTTTAATAAATGATAAGGCCACCAATTGGGAAAATGCTCCTTGAAGATCCTTTTTTTGTAGTCACTATCAAATCAAATAAAAACCACTGGTTAAAGTGAACCGGTTTGTCTTGCTTTTACATTGCTAATACACTGGAAGCACGGTGAGTCTTTTTAAAATGAGAACAGAGTATCATACAATACAACGATATTATCTTCTCTCTTTGTATGATCTATATAGAAAACTTCAGGCTTCATCAGGACTCTGTACTTCCACAGTTTTATATTGTTGTTACCCATAACATCATAACCACTGGTTAATTAGATCACTGTGTTTTGCTTCATCTCTATTATACCAAGATATCATATTGCTCATAGTAGAAGCAGATTACTCTGCTTACTTACAAAAAAAGTTATATATCTAAACTAAAAGCAAACAGAAAGTAGTTGAGACAATGTTACGGAAAGAAGAACAAAAAACCCAAAATAAAGATGCATTCCAACAAGTCTCGTAGTGGCCGACTCTATACATTGTGCACAAAAAGATTAAGAAAGACGAGTTACTCCCTAATGTGTCAGAACAAGTTTCTGAGTCAGTATATATGCTTCATACTTGCTCTCATGTAAACAAGCTTCTCAGAAACAGTATATGTAATATGAGATCCTTTATTCATCATGACCTGCAAGTTTATGAAAACCTAAATATAAGACTTGAGGCTCAAGAAAAATGTCATAATTCATCATCAATACTCAACAAAGATTAACATACCTTGCAGCTGCAAACGAATCATCAAAACGTAACAGTTCGAGAAATCAGAAAGAAAGGCGACTCGACTGAAGAATGCACAGGCGATATTAGTGACTCGACCGGCTAGGTTGATTCGACCTTCCCCCAAATAGCACCATCTTGACGTATTTCCAACGCAACCTCTACACACAAAACGTTTTTTTCCGTGTCATGATCACAACTATCCTGGCTTTGACACCATCCCAATATCACCAAATTCCCACCAAAACTTGCCATTCTAGAAAAAAATAACCGAGACTAGGCATATCATCTAAACCCTTGACAGGTCTCCAAACCATATCCTTTGGATCATACACGATAATCGAAGATCCAACAGCCGCCACATCAGGAACAATGGCATACAACAAATCATCAACCACACAAGAGGAAGCGTGCCAAAAAAGCCTCTGTGGACTTCCAGTTGCCCAACTACTCCATCTAAGTAGTCTTGGATCGTAAGCCAAACAATAGTGATGATCCAAAATGTAGATCTTATTATCCAAAACAACATGTATAGGAAACACTCCGTAAGAACTAGCAACGGGAGAGAATGGACCAGGCACAGTTTCCCAAATCCCCTTCTCTACGTCGAACACTTCAACCCAATCATTATATCGTCTCTCGCGACCTCCCACCACGTAAATATTTTCGTCAATGACTCCGGAGGCTGCGTAGCAACGTTCCCTTTTCATATTCTGGATATGTTTCCACGTATGGAATCTACAGTCGATGACAATCACAGCCTTCACGCGTTGGTTTAAGCCGTTGCGTCCACCCATAACGTAAAACTTGTGTCCGATTGTGACGGCAGTGCATCCAGGATACATCGGAGGAAGTGAAACGATTCTGCTCAATCGTAAAGACATGTTGCTTCGATGGAGAACGTGCCAGCTTGGGGGTGCAAAATATGGGAGCGAGATCAAGGTATAAAGAACCGGTTCAGTCAAGCCGAGGAGCGAGCGCGTTACGAGGAGTTGATCCGAAGAGATTACGTCACGGAAGGCTCTGGAGAGTAGAGATAGCCTCGGGTAATGACATCTCTTTACGAGTGCGACGGTACTTTCGATGAGTATCTGTGGGATGTCTCGACGAATCGGAGCAAGATTCTGATATACTTGATCGTCTTCTTCTTTCGGTTGATCGTCTTCTTCTTGCGGGTTCTTTGTTGGATCTCCGCCACTAGAGCCGTCGTCGGAAGTTCCGGAGATCAAAGACATCGCCGCCGTGTGAGTGTGACCAAAGTAGTCTTTGAGTTAGTTATGAGATGTTTAACTGAAAGTGTGACCAAGTAGACTTTGAAAGAAGCGGTTACGTTTGTTACTTGTAGACCTGTGGTATTATAAAAGGAACGAAAAAACTAACGACGTCGTGTAGACGATTGTAAAATGAGGCCTACTATGTCGTATAAGCGATATTCAAATTAGCTCGATATTCAAAAGGCCCAAACAAAAGTAACTTGAATTATTTTGGTTTTTCCGGTTATTTATGCTACAAAAGGAAAATAAAAAAATAAAAAAAATAAGTGGGAAGAGATTAGAATTGACGACGATGGAGAAAAAAATTCTCGAGTATTTGCAACTGAGCGATGAGGAGGTAGAAGAAGACGGCGGTGAGGCACAGCGGCTGCTGGAAGAAGAGTTTTCACGGAAAGGAAAAAGCTTCTACGAGGTTTTTAGTCTCAGAGGAATCCGAGTCAACCGGGTCGACCCGGGTTTCATTTCCTGCTCTTTCAAGGTCCCTCTCCGTTTGACGGTTCGTCTCTCTCTGTCTCAATCCTTGTCTTTGCAATGGGAAATGGATAATTTGAGGCCAGAAGATGAGAATTCGATGGATAGTAGTAGTAGTAGTGAGTGATGATCCGAATTTGATTTGTTTCTCCACTGAGCCATCTTGTGATTAGAGAATCAAGGCCGAAGAAGATCTCCTCCTTTAGTATTTATATATTCGCTTGGAATTGCTTTTTGCGGTTTGTATTTGAGACGTAATTTTTGATTTAGGAATAAGGAATTGGTTTAAGTGAGGATCTGAATTGGTTTAACTTTTTTGAGTGAGGATCTGAATTGGTTTTTGTGAGCAGAATCAGGAAGAAGAAGATATATATATATTGTAGGCCGGACTTGTTTTTGTTGTTTGTATTTGAGACTTGATTTTTGGTTTTTTACCCTTTTAAGGTGGTTCTTTGAGCAGGATCATGAAGACATTGTAAAAACGGTGGTATTGATCACTTTTTAAGTTTTGATAATGGCAGGGTCGAGACGGGAATCTAGCTAATGGTGCGGTTGCAAATCTTGTGGATGAAGTTGGTGGAGCGCTTGTACAAGTCGTAAGCTTACCTTTGTGTGTTTCTGTGGACATGTCTATTGCATTCCTTTCTCAAGCTAAGCTCGGTGTATGTCTGTCTGTCTGCTCGTCTTCTTCTTTTTTTTTCAGTCTTTCATTTGGACCGCTTGTTGTGTGATTTATTCAATAGTCAGATTCTGAAATGGAAATATATTTATCAGGAGGAGTTGGAGATAACGTCGAGATTGCTAGGCGAGAGAGGAGGTTATAAAGGAACACTTGTTGTAGTGAGAAACCAGAGGACGGGAGAGGTTATAGCAGAAGGTCGACATTCTCTCTTTGGCAGACAAGCTAGTAAGCTCTGAGGTCGAATCTTTCTTTTGACATTCTTTGTTTGGCACCTTCAAGTGTTTTGCTGTTATGTGTTTATGTCTGTTTTCAATGATAGGGTTATGGTTAGCTAAATTTGATTAGGGATCTGTTAGGATGTCTTTTTCTTCTTTCTGGTTGTGTAAACTTAATCATTTGTAGGGATAGCTTATAAATATAATACCGAACCACCATTCACAGTCAGTAAACTTGATAGTTATGGTGATGAAAATTGTAATCTGTCTCATCAATCCATTTACATTCGATAAACTTGATACTTATGGATCCTCTGTGGCATTTTTGTTTTCTTCGGCTATATATTTTCATGTGTCTTGTATAAAAGGTGATTTTGTCTTTACTATATAAGGTGAAGAGAGAAGTAAAAAGAAAGAGAGTAAAAATATGTCTTAAGCTCACTTCGATAATGTTTACCCCATAAAGACAATATATCAACTAAATCACTTTGTTATGCTTCATCTCTAAATCATAAGAATGCATATCAACAAGTTTCGTAGGAATTAAAGGCTAAAACACGAATGGCCTATTTTGCACAAAGGTAAAGAAAGACGAGTTACTTTCTAAAACTGTCAGAGATATAACTTGCTTCTGCACCACTTTTTGCTTCATATTTGCTCTCATATCAACAAGCTGCTAGCTAAAAACAGTAGATTGTAATAAAGGTCCTTCTTCACCTGAAAGTTAATGAAAAGCCTAATTAAGACTTGAAGCTACAGAAAATGCCATATAATAATATCATCATCAATAGTTTATGCACATCAAAGCTTAACATACCAAGAAACCAGCCCACGAACCATCAAAACGTAGAGCGACAAAGATCAATGGAAGGTGAGTCGACGGATTTAAGCACAAGCGATCTTGATACGACCTTCCCCCGAATGTCACCTCCTTCAAGTCTTTTTAAGACGATCTCTACGCACCAAACATCTTGAAGACCTTGTAGGTTGATTCTGCCCGGTCAAACCACCGATCACATACATATTGTATCCGATTGTGACCACAGAAGATCTAGGATACATAGGAGGAAGTGAAGGGACCTCGCTCAAGCTTTCTGAGATGTTTAAGTTGAGAATGTGCCAGCTCCGGAAACTTTCGTGACTATAAGGGAATCCGATCAAGGCATAAAGAACCGGTTCAGTCAAGCCTAGGACCGAGCGCCTTCTGTAGAGTTCCGGCGAAGAGATGACGCGAAGGAAGGCTCTGGAGATGAGAGATAGCTTCGGGTAGTGACATCTCCGGACGAGTGAGACGGTTCTTGCGATGAGTAACTCTGGGATTTGTCGAGGAGGAATCGGAGCAAGATTCTCATCTTCTTCTTGATCTTCTTTGCTCGGGTTCTTGTGGAGTTCTTCGGTTGAATCGCCACCGTCGTCGGACATTTCAATTTCAAAGATCAATTCATCGGAAGTTGGATCTCCGCCATTAGAGCCGTCGTTGGAAGTTTCAGAGGTCGAAGCCATCGCCACCGTGTGATGTCTACTCTTCAGCAGCAACGAATTAACTGAAAGTGAGTAGAGAGTTTGAAAGAAGCGGTTATAAAAGGAACGAAGACCGCAACGACGTCGTACAGACGATTGTAAAATGAGGCCTAATACGTCGAATAAGCGATTTTCAAAATTAGGGCCTTATAAGGCCCAAACAAAAGTATAGTTTCTGAAGAACTTGAACAATTTCTTTTGTTTATTTTATCCTAAAAAAGGAAAAAAAAAATAGGAAGAAATGAGAATAGAGGAGGATGAATTGATGATAATGGAGAAAAAAATTCTCGAGTATTTGCAACTGAGCGATGAGGTAGAAGAAGACGGCGGCGAGGCAAAGCGACTGGGACTGAAAGAAGAGTTTTCACGGGAAGGAAGAAGCTTCTACGAGGTTTTTAGTCTCAGAGGTATCCGAATCAACCGGGTCGACCCGGGTCTCGTTTCCTGCTCCTTCAAGGTTCCTCTTCGTTTGACGGTTCGTCTTCCTCTTCGTAAGATTCAATGAGAAGTATTAGCGTCATAGGGTTTCATTTCCTGCTCCTTCAAGGTCCCTCTCCGTTTGACGGTTCGTTCGTCTTCCTCTTCGTAAGATTCAGTGACAAGTAGCAGCGTCATAGGGTTTTTAGGAATTGGATTATTTGAGGCTGTAAGATGAGAATTTGGTTTATTATACTCTTTACAAGTAGTGTATGATGATCCGAATTGGTTTGTTTCTCCACTGAGCCATTGGTGTAGTTCCTAGAGATTTGTGCATAATCAAGGACCTGTAAATTGTTGTTTGTATTTTGGCAGAGAAACTCAATTATTGTTTTCCCTTTGATCAACTTATAAGTTCTGATGAAGGCAGGATAGAGACAGGAATCTAGCTAATGGTGCGATTGCGAATCTTGTGGATGAAGTTGGTGGAGCGGTTGTACAAATCGAAGGCTTACCTCCTTGTGTTTCTGTGGACATGTCTATTGCATTCCTTTCTAAAGCTAAGCTCGGTGTATCTCTCCTCAACTCCCTTTTTTTTTTTGTTTATTTGACCACTGCTGAAGAGTGTCATAGAAATGGGATAGAGAGAGAGAGAGAGAGAGAGAGAGAGAGAGAGAGAGAGAGAGAGAGAGAGAGACAGAGAGAGATATGATTTTGAAATGGAAACGATATACTTTCAGGAGCAGTTGGAGGTAACGTCGAGATTGTTAGGCGAGAGAGGACGTTATAAAGGAACACTTGTTGTTGTGAGAAACCAGAGGACCGGTGAGGTTATAGCAGAAGGTCGTCATTCTTTGTTTGGCAGGCAAGCTAGTAAACTCTGAGGTCGAATCTTACTGTTATATCTGTTTTCATTGATAGGGTTATGTTTCTTTCACCGTTATGTCTGTTTTCTGTTTTGTGTAATCTTAAACCTCTGTAAATAGCTTTATAAAGATGAGACCGAACCACCATTCGATAAATTTGATATTTTTGTGATGATCATAATGGTAAATTCTCTCTCATCAATCCAAAATCAAAAGCTGTGATTTAGGTAGGTATTAGAAGAAGGTCCAAGAGAGAAACTGTTATCTATGGTTTCAGCTTGGCTTTATAGTAAACATTAAGTTATAAAAACTATACACAGTTAACAACTCTATTCTCTTCCATCATATAATGTAACGCAAACAAATAGTTGACCAAGAATTTTTGATACATTGGAAGCTAACTATATTGTAAATAGCAGAAGCAAAAAATTCAGAACGCTGTTGAACTGACAGTGGTTTCTATTGAGACGAACCAGTAGGAACAACAACATCAGCAGATTGCTGAGAGGATCCTGAAGGTACTGCAGACACAGAGTCAGATGGTGGAACAGAGACTGAGCTTGGAGGAGGGGGATTAGGCCTTGAAACGGGACTTGGTTGTTGCGGATAAGGATGAGGAGCTTGTTGTGGCGGGCTATGGTGGTAAGGAGGATACTGCTGGTAAGGTGGTTGCATGTATCCTTGTTGGAATTCTAACTTCTGACCTCTGTTTTACTCACAAAGGTTTGGACTCTTACTTTCTCTCTTTCACTCTCTTTGATTCACTTTCGTTGGTGTAGAGAGAAAGGATCCAAGAAGCGTTTATGCTTAACCTTCTACATTGATAATATCTTGGATAATGTTCACTTACAACATTACATCTCTTTTATACTACTTCTTCCTCTTAACCTAATTACTATGCAAACAAGCAAACCCACTTAATACATTGGGCTTAATTCACTTATGGCCCAAACACCTTATTACAAAACACACAAGTCCAACTTCTTCTTCCTTGTCGTTGACTCTTCTCCTTCGCTGTCACGACACTTTCTTCTTCTTGTCCGCTTTGCTTCTTCTTCTCTTCATCCTCTTCTTACTCTTCTCTTTGTTTACTCCACTTGCAGGATTAACCAATTAATCAACTTCCAACACTCCCTCTTGATTCATTTGGTTAATCCCCAAAATCCAAAAGTTGAGATTTTGAATCCCATGCTCCTTGTTCTTCGCCCGTGAATCCGCCTCCTCTCCGGATGAATTTCTTTTCACGACATCAGCAAGGTTCACTGTTAAGTTCACTCACTCCCTCTTGCACTGAACCTTCACGCATCAATCCTTGTGGAAATCCATTTGCGACATTGGCACAATCCAATAGTGAGTTCTCTTGCTCCCTCATTGCTTCAATCTTCACAAGCTTTTCAATTTGCTTCAGAATCATCACTTTCTCTCGGTTTTTGATTTCGGTTTCGACTTTCCTCAATCGATTGTGCTTGAACCCAATTGAAAAACTAAGACTCTTTTCCCTGCAGATTATTGTGTTGTATTGCTGTCTCTGATCTCTCTCTTGCTCTTATTCTCCATGGACTTCTGCAGGTGCTCTGCAGCAGAATCACTATTGTCTCCCTCTTCAATGGAGCTGATGCTTCACGTCAGTCTCTTCTGGTGAGTTGAACCGTCACCATCTCGGTTCTTCTTCATGGACTCCAAAGTCAGGTAACTCACCTCACCCTTGTTTCTTTTCTAGCTTTAGCTTCTTGCCCGACATCACCATCTTTTATGAATTCTCTGTTACTATGTCGACATAGCTCATTTGCAGGTAGCTAGCTCTTTAAATCTCCCTCTTCATCTGAATCTTTATTGATCCAGCTTTTCTCTTGCGAATTTCTTTGTCACCTCTTGACAGTTTTCCTTCGCTTTCTCTCCATGTTTCTCTTTGATCAATTACTTGACCAATTTGTTTCACTTGCAGGTCAGTCAGCTTTGTGGCTTCATCTATGTAACATGCAAGTCTCTCCTTCAAGCTCTTCCATGAGCTTCTCCTCAGTGCTTCTACAATCAGCACTAGCTCTCGTTAAGGTGAGCTTTCTCTTGTTTTGTTTGGTGTCCTCTTCGATATCACCATCTTGTGCGTGACTCTTGTTCAGACTCTTGTTCACGTCTTCAGCTCCCTCTCTTAGGTAAGCCTCCTTTGTTCTTCTGTTTCGTTTAAGCTTTGATCTTTCTCTTTCTAACCAGTTTGTTGCTCCCTTTCACTCTTATGTGAGCATCCTCCTTCTCATTTTACTTTGATCTCTGCTTCTCCAACAGCTTGCGCCGTTCACTCAACCTCAGGTATGCATTCTCCCTTTCTTTACTTTGAGTCTTCTTTGATCACCAAGTTGTGCATTTCCATTCTCTAAACCATCACTTTGGTTGACTTTAGTCTGTTTGGTTCTTTTCACCATCACCTAAAGCTTTTCTCTAACCTCGGTCTATTTGTTTTTTCCAGAATCTCCAACACAACTTGAGTAATCAAAAACGTTTCCAAACTTAAGCATACCTCTCTCATTTCAACTTCAGCCACATATTCTCCTTTTTGGTTTGATGCTTCATAGTTTTGTTCTCAGCCTCAACCTTCTTTCTCAATCCATCTCTTTTTGAATTTGAGTATTGTTGATCTTTGAACTCTGGTTTTATGCACTCTAACCTCATGAGATTTTGTTTCCATGGCTGCAGCCTCGCTTTCCTCGTTCACGCCCTCCTCTTTGGACGAGGCTTCTCGTTGCCTTACACGTCTCTTTGTTGTGAAGGCTCCATCTCTTTACTTCGGTTTTTCTCTAACCTTTGGCTTCTTCTTCTTCTTGTTTCAGTTTAGGAACCACACGGATTCTCAACCTCTACAAGCGTCTTCAAGCGTCACTTCACCATGTCAGAACAAGAAAAGAAATCACCCCACAACTCTGTCTTCACATCCGCACTATCTCCACAGCTTCTTCCAGAGACCTCCTCGCCTTCTTGGATGCTCTTGAAGGTACGGTGTGAAAGTGTTTGTGGTAGCTGATGGTGCTCTTGTCACCACATCCTTTTCCTTCTCTTCTTCTCTGACTTAGTCTCAGATAGCTATTCTTTTTTTTTTTTTTTCATTTTTTTTTTCTTCTTTCAGCCTAACACTTTTCCTTGTGTAGGCTTCTTCTTTCCTCACCCAACAAGCTTTGCTTTGAACAACATGTTGGTCTTTCTCTCTTTGCCGTTTCTTCTTCACGGCTTTCTCTTCTCCCTCACAGCCTCTCACTTGGTTGTAGGTCCTCCATTGAGGAGCTTCTCTAGCCGCATCTCACTTCCTCCTTTCTCTCGGATATGTTGGTCTTATCTAACCAAGCTCCAGGTCCGTACTCCCTTCTTTCTCTTCTCCAGTTCAGTCTTTCCTTGACTAACTTCTTCTCCCTCTCGGTCTCATCTTATCTTCTTGATGCAGGCTCCAGAGATCTTGTAGCTCTGATACCATGTTGGAATTCTAACTTCTGACCTCTGTTTTACTCACAAAGGTTTGGACTCTTACTTTCTCTCTTTCACTCTCTTTGATTCACTTTCGTTGGTGTAGAGAGAAAGGATCCAAGAAGCGTTTATGCTTAACCTTCTACATTGATAATATCTTGGATAATGTTCACTAACAACATTACATCTCTTTTATACTACTTCTTCCTCTTAACCTAATTACTATGCAAACAAGCAAACCCACTTAATACATTGGGCTTAATTCACTTATGGCCCAAACACCTTATTACAAAACACACAAGTCCAACTTCTTCTTCCTTGTCGTTGACTCTTCTCCTTCGCTGTCACGACACTTTCTTCTTCTTGTCCGCTTTGCTTCTTCTTCTCTTCATCCTCTTCTTACTCTTCTCTTTGTTTACTCCACTTGCAGGATTAACCAATTAATCAACTTCCAACACTCCCTCTTGATTCATTTGGTTAATCCCCAAAATCCAAAAGTTGAGATTTTGAATCCCATGCTCCTTGTTCTTCGCCCGTGAATCCGCCTCCTCTCCGGATGAATTTCTTTTCACGACATCAGCAAGGTTCACTGTTAAGTTCACTCACTCCCTCTTGCACTGAACCTTCACGCATCAATCCTTGTGGAAATCCATTTGCGACATTGGCACAATCCAATAGTGAGTTCTCTTGCTCCCTCATTGCTTCAATCTTCACAAGCTTTTCAATTTGCTTCAGAATCATCACTTTCTCTCGGTTTTTGATTTCGGTTTCGACTTTCCTCAATCGATTGTGCTTGAACCCAATTGAAAAACTAAGACTCTTTTCCCTGCAGATTATTGTGTTGTATTGCTGTCTCTGATCTCTCTCTTGCTCTTATTCTCCATGGACTTCTGCAGGTGCTCTGCAGCAGAATCACTATTGTCTCCCTCTTCAATGGAGCTGATGCTTCACGTCAGTCTCTTCTGGTGAGTTGAACCGTCACCATCTCGGTTCTTCTTCATGGACTCCAAAGTCAGGTAACTCACCTCACCCTTGTTTCTTTTCTAGCTTTAGCTTCTTGCCCGACATCACCATCTTTTATGAATTCTCTGTTACTATGTCGACATAGCTCATTTGCAGGTAGCTAGCTCTTTAAATCTCCCTCTTCATCTGAATCTTTATTGATCCAGCTTTTCTCTTGCGAATTTCTTTGTCACCTCTTGACAGTTTTCCTTCGCTTTCTCTCCATGTTTCTCTTTGATCAATTACTTGACCAATTTGTTTCACTTGCAGGTCAGTCAGCTTTGTGGCTTCATCTCTGTAACATGCAAGTCTCTCCTTCAAGCTCTTCCATGAGCTTCTCCTCAGTGCTTCTACAATCAGCACTAGCTCTCGTTAAGGTGAGCTTTCTCTTGTTTTGTTTGGTGTCCTCTTCGATATCACCATCTTGTGCGTGACTCTTGTTCAGACTCTTGTTCACGTCTTCAGCTCCCTCTCTTAGGTAAGCCTCCTTTGTTCTTCTGTTTCGTTTAAGCTTTGATCTTTCTCTTTCTAACCAGTTTGTTGCTCCCTTTCACTCTTATGTGAGCATCCTCCTTCTCATTTTACTTTGATCTCTGCTTCTCCAACAGCTTGCGCCGTTCACTCAACCTCAGGTATGCATTCTCCCTTTCTTTACTTTGAGTCTTCTTTGATCACCAAGTTGTGCATTTCCATTCTCTAAACCATCACTTTGGTTGACTTTAGTCTGTTTGGTTCTTTTCACCATCACCTAAAGCTTTTCTCTAACCTCGGTCTATTTGTTTTTTCCAGAATCTCCAACACAACTTGAGTAATCAAAAACGTTTCCAAACTTAAGCATACCTCTCTCATTTCAACTTCAGCCACATATTCTCCTTTTTGGTTTGATGCTTCATAGTTTTGTTCTCAGCCTCAACCTTCTTTCTCAATCCATCTCTTTTTGAATTTGAGTATTGTTGATCTTTGAACTCTGGTTTTATGCACTCTAACCTCATGAGATTTTGTTTCCATGGCTGCAGCCTCGCTTTCCTCGTTCACGCCCTCCTCTTTGGACGAGGCTTCTCGTTGCCTTACACGTCTCTTTGTTGTGAAGGCTCCATCTCTTTACTTCGGTTTTTCTCTAACCTTTGGCTTCTTCTTCTTCTTGTTTCAGTTTAGGAACCACACGGATTCTCAACCTCTACAAGCGTCTTCAAGCGTCACTTCACCATGTCAGAACAAGAAAAGAAATCACCCCACAACTCTGTCTTCACATCCGCACTATCTCCACAGCTTCTTCCAGAGACCTCCTCGCCTTCTTGGATGCTCTTGAAGGTACGGTGTGAAAGTGTTTGTGGTAGCTGATGGTGCTCTTGTCACCACATCCTTTTCCTTCTCTTCTTCTCTGACTTAGTCTCAGATAGCTATTCTTTTTTTTTTTTTTTCATTTTTTTTTTCTTCTTTCAGCCTAACACTTTTCCTTGTGTAGGCTTCTTCTTTCCTCACCCAACAAGCTTTGCTTTGAACAACATGTTGGTCTTTCTCTCTTTGCCGTTTCTTCTTCACGGCTTTCTCTTCTCCCTCACAGCCTCTCACTTGGTTGTAGGTCCTCCATTGAGGAGCTTCTCTAGCCGCATCTCACTTCCTCCTTTCTCTCGGATATGTTGGTCTTATCTAACCAAGCTCCAGGTCCGTACTCCCTTCTTTCTCTTCTCCAGTTCAGTCTTTCCTTGACTAACTTCTTCTCCCTCTCGGTCTCATCTTATCTTCTTGATGCAGGCTCCAGAGATCTTGTAGCTCTGATACCATGTTGGAATTCTAACTTCTGACCTCTGTTTTACTCACAAAGGTTTGGACTCTTACTTTCTCTCTTTCACTCTCTTTGATTCACTTTCGTTGGTGTAGAGAGAAAGGATCCAAGAAGCGTTTATGCTTAACCTTCTACATTGATAATATCTTGGATAATGTTCACTAACAACATTACATCTCTTTTATACTACTTCTTCCTCTTAACCTAATTACTATGCAAACAAGCAAACCCACTTAATACATTGGGCTTAATTCACTTATGGCCCAAACACCTTATTACAAAACACACAAGTCCAACTTCTTCTTCCTTGTCGTTGACTCTTCTCCTTCGCTGTCACGACACTTTCTTCTTCTTGTCCGCTTTGCTTCTTCTTCTCTTCATCCTCTTCTTACTCTTCTCTTTGTTTACTCCACTTGCAGGATTAACCAATTAATCAACTTCCAACACTCCCTCTTGATTCATTTGGTTAATCCCCAAAATCCAAAAGTTGAGATTTTGAATCCCATGCTCCTTGTTCTTCGCCCGTGAATCCGCCTCCTCTCCGGATGAATTTCTTTTCACGACATCAGCAAGGTTCACTGTTAAGTTCACTCACTCCCTCTTGCACTGAACCTTCACGCATCAATCCTTGTGGAAATCCATTTGCGACATTGGCACAATCCAATAGTGAGTTCTCTTGCTCCCTCATTGCTTCAATCTTCACAAGCTTTTCAATTTGCTTCAGAATCATCACTTTCTCTCGGTTTTTGATTTCGGTTTCGACTTTCCTCAATCGATTGTGCTTGAACCCAATTGAAAAACTAAGACTCTTTTCCCTGCAGATTATTGTGTTGTATTGCTGTCTCTGATCTCTCTCTTGCTCTTATTCTCCATGGACTTCTGCAGGTGCTCTGCAGCAGAATCACTATTGTCTCCCTCTTCAATGGAGCTGATGCTTCACGTCAGTCTCTTCTGGTGAGTTGAACCGTCACCATCTCGGTTCTTCTTCATGGACTCCAAAGTCAGGTAACTCACCTCACCCTTGTTTCTTTTCTAGCTTTAGCTTCTTGCCCGACATCACCATCTTTTATGAATTCTCTGTTACTATGTCGACATAGCTCATTTGCAGGTAGCTAGCTCTTTAAATCTCCCTCTTCATCTGAATCTTTATTGATCCAGCTTTTCTCTTGCGAATTTCTTTGTCACCTCTTGACAGTTTTCCTTCGCTTTCTCTCCATGTTTCTCTTTGATCAATTACTTGACCAATTTGTTTCACTTGCAGGTCAGTCAGCTTTGTGGCTTCATCTCTGTAACATGCAAGTCTCTCCTTCAAGCTCTTCCATGAGCTTCTCCTCAGTGCTTCTACAATCAGCACTAGCTCTCGTTAAGGTGAGCTTTCTCTTGTTTTGTTTGGTGTCCTCTTCGATATCACCATCTTGTGCGTGACTCTTGTTCAGACTCTTGTTCACGTCTTCAGCTCCCTCTCTTAGGTAAGCCTCCTTTGTTCTTCTGTTTCGTTTAAGCTTTGATCTTTCTCTTTCTAACCAGTTTGTTGCTCCCTTTCACTCTTATGTGAGCATCCTCCTTCTGGTTTTACTTTGATCTCTGCTTCTCCAACAGCTTGCGCCGTTCACTCAACCTCAGGTATGCATTCTCCCTTTCTTTACTTTGAGTCTTCTTTGATCACCAAGTTGTGCATTTCCATTCTCTAAACCATCACTTTGGTTGACTTTAGTCTGTTTGGTTCTTTTCACCATCACCTAAAGCTTTTCTCTAACCTCGGTCTATTTGTTTTTTCCAGAATCTCCAACACAACTTGAGTAATCAAAAACGTTTCCAAACTTAAGCATACCTCTCTCATTTCAACTTCAGCCACATATTCTCCTTTTTGGTTTGATGCTTCATAGTTTTGTTCTCAGCCTCAACCTTCTTTCTCAATCCATCTCTTTTTGAATTTGAGTATTGTTGATCTTTGAACTCTGGTTTTATGCACTCTAACCTCATGAGATTTTGTTTCCATGGCTGCAGCCTCGCTTGCCTCGTTCACGCCCTCCTCTTTGGACGAGGCTTCTCGTTGCCTTACACGTCTCTTTGTTGTGAAGGCTCCATCTCTTTACTTCGGTTTTTCTCTAACCTTTGGCTTCTTCTTCTTCTTGTTTCAGTTTAGGAACCACACGGATTCTCAACCTCTACAAGCGTCTTCAAGCGTCACTTCACCATGTCAGAACAAGAAAAGAAATCACCCCACAACTCTGTCTTCACATCCGCACTATCTCCACAGCTTCTTCCAGAGACCTCCTCGCCTTCTTGGATGCTCTTGAAGGTACGGTGTGAAAGTGTTTGTGGTAGCTGATGGTGCTCTTGTCACCACATCCTTTTCCTTCTCTTCTTCTCTGACTTAGTCTCAGATAGCTATTCTTTTTTTTTTTTTTTCATTTTTTTTTTTTCTTTCAGCCTAACACTTTTCCTTGTGTAGGCTTCTTCTTTCCTCACCCAACAAGCTTTGCTTTGAACAACATGTTGGTCTTTCTCTCTTTGTCGTTTCTTCTTCACGGCTTTCTCTTCTCCCTCACAGCCTCTCACTTGGTTGTAGGTCCTCCATTGAGGAGCTTCTCTAGCCGCATCTCACTTCCTCCTTTCTCTCGGATATGTTGGTCTTATCTAACCAAGCTTCAGGTCCGTACTCCCTTCTTTCTCTTCTCCAGTTCAGTCTCCCCTGATGAAGAAACTACAAACATGTGCTCGGTTCCTTTTGTAGTATGGCGTTGTTCTTTGAAGCATACGAATGGTATCATTAGATCGAATTGATCGCGAATGTTATCTTAACATAATTTACAGATATCATCAATTCAAAGTAGCCAAAAAGGTTTTGACTTTTCTCCGAAATTTCGTAAACCCTAAAATCAGAAATCACTAAAATTGCAGCTCCAACACTCAGAGAAACATTTAGAAAAATCATAAAACGAGTAGGAACAAAACAATGGATGAAGAAGAAAAAGGAGAGATTGGAAGTTGAAGAGTTTTACCATTCGAACGTAAAGGATTGTCACCGAGACAAGACTCGCATATGATTGATTGGGAAATCAGAACGTTCCCCATCCATCAGCCTCATTCATGATCTCTCAGTATTCTCTCTTTCTCAACCTTCCTGAATTTGATTTCGTCAGTCTCTCTCTCGAACACGACGAAGATGACTGACTGACTGGGAAACGAACAGAGGGAATCAAACCAACAACAAGTGATACGTAAACCGAAGTAAACCACAATTAAATTAAAACAAATCAATAAACCGGAAATAACCGACTAATTATAAAAAAGAAAGGCTTTATAAAGTGGTGGTGGTGTATAGAAATAGCGATTGCCGTCTTAATCACTTCTCTTCTCAGTCCTCATCAAATCACCTCTCTCTGGCTCTCTCTCTCTCTACCAATCCAATTTTTCTTAAACGTTTGCTTCATTCTCTGCAGGATTCGTTTAGTTTACTATTTCGACTAGGGTTTCGTTTCGTTTCTATTGTTAGATCTTCTCTTCTAACCCCTTAACCAATCGCTCGTTGTTTTTGTTTCTCTTTTGTGATTTTTTTGTATAATGGGTTCCTCCTACTTGAAGGCAATGGCTCGATGCCCAATTCAGCGATCCTTTCTCCCTAGAGATACGTCCAAAGAAAACGTAAGTTTTGGCTAAAAAAATTAGGGTTTTCGATTTTTTTTTGGGCTTTGTTCTGTTCTTCGGGATTTTAGGGTTTTGAACTTGCCTTGCTTTAATGTCTTCGGGATTTAGGGTTTTGAACTTGCGTTGCTTTAATATCAATTGATTTCGTGTTTTGTGGCTTTGTTCTGTTCTTCAGGATTTAGGGTTTCAATTGATTGATTTCGTGTTTTGATTATCAATTTCGTGTTTTGATGATGAATTGAATTGGACTGATTGATTTTGTTTTTTATGTGTGCAGCTTGACAGATTCATTCCGAATAGATCAGCCATGGATTTTGACTTTGCCTACTCGCAGCTTATGGAAAAACCACCAAACAGGAACGATGATCATCAGGCAACAAAGGTAAGCTCACCATCGAGAGAAGCTTATAAGAAACGATTAGCTGAGGCCATGAATCTCAATCGCACTCGTATTCTTGCTTTTAGGAACAAATCTCAAACTCCAACTCCAGTGGCAACTCTTCACAGCTCTGTTTCTTCTTCTTCGCTTTACCAACAGCAGCGTAAGCCGCCTAGACACATCCCTAAGACTTGCGAGAGAATGTTGGATGTTCCTGACTTGGCCGATGACTTTTATCTCAACTTGCTTGACTGGGGCAGTGATAACGTTTTAGCCATTGCATTGCATCATACTGTTTGTCTCTAGGATGCTTCTAAGGGACCTGTCACTGAGCTTGTCACTGTTGATGAAGATAAAGGACCTCTGTCACAAGTATCAACTGGGCAGGAGATGGTCGTTATCTTGCTGTTGGGCTTAACAGCTGTCAAGTCCAGATTTGGGACTGTGTTGAATGTCGTAGAGTGAGAATGTTGGAGAGTGGTCACGAGTCTAGAGTAGGATCGTTGGCATGGAACGATCACATCTTGACAACGGGAGGAACGGATGGGAAGATCATCAACAACGACGTACGGGTTAGTTCATACGTTGTCAAAACGTACAGGGGTCACACTTTAGAAGTTTGTGGGTTGAAGTGGTCAGGATCTGGACAGCACTTGGCAACTGGTGGCAACGACAATGTGGTTAATATATGGGACCGTTCTAGTAGTACTCAGTGGCTGCACAGGCTTGTAGAGCACACATCTGCAGTTAAAGCTCTTGCTTGGTGCCCTTTCCAAACGAATTTGCTTGCAACTGGTGGCGGTGAGAGAGATGGGAGAATCAAGTTCTGGAATACTAGGACAGGAGCTTGCTTGAACACGGTAGAAACTGGCTCTCAAGTTTCTTCTTTGTTATGGAGCAACAAGGAAAGAGAGTTGCTTAGCTCACATGGGTTTACTCAGAACCAGCTTACACTTTGGAAGTACCCATCTATGGTGAAAATGGCTGAGCTCAATGGTCACACATCACCTGTTCTATATACGGCCCTGAGTCCGAATGGTTGTACTGTAGCTTCTGCAGCAGCAGACGAGAGACTGATGTTTTGGAATGTATTTGGAGTACCAGAGGTTGCCAAAAAAGCTGCTCCAAAAAAAGTAGTAGTACCTGAGCCGTTTTCTCATCTGAACCGTATTCGCTGAAGTTGTTGTGAAGCCATTGTCTAATTGTATTTTTGCTGCACAAAAGAAATGTTTATGCACATTGTAGTCACATGTTAAGTTGTTGTTTCTACCTGTAACGCTTGTATATATCTCATTATATGGATTTTTTTTGATTTTGCGTTCATTTAAAAATTAAGTTAACAACTGTTGTAACAATTCTATTCTCTTCCATCATATAATGTAACACAAACAAATAGTTGACCAAGAATTTTCGATACATTGGAAGCTAACTAAATAGCAGAAGCAAAAATTCAGAACACAGTTGAACTGACATTGGTTTCTACGGAGACGAAACAGTAGGAACAGCAGCATCAGCAGATTGCTGAGAGGATCCTGAAGGTGCTGCTGCAGACACAGAGTCGGCTGGTGGAACAGAGACTGAGCTTGGAGGAGGTTTTGGTGAACTAACTGATTTACTAGAACTCAGTCAATTTTGTATTTGTTAGACCTTGTGAACCAGAATCACAATCGTACCAAGATCAAACAATGTAGTTTCAAAATGTCCGTGAGAGGATTATATCGTCTTGATCAGTTGTTTTGAAAGCAAGATTACAGCCAGTTTAACAATCAGATTTGTCTTGCTTTTACATTGCTCTCATATACTTGAAGCACAGTGAGTATTTTTAAATTGATATATAGCAAAGTATCATACAGACGATATTATCTTCTCTTTTTGTATATATGATCTATAACTTCAGCCTTCATCAGGACTCTCTACTTCTATTGTTAAAATCATAACCATCGGTAAATTAAATCACTGTGTTCATCTTCATCATTATACCAAGATTTCAAATTGCTCATTTAGTAGAAGCAGATTACGTTTCATGAGCGTATAAACTACTCTGGTTTCTTACAAAAAAAAAAGTTATATATCTAAACCAAAAGCAAAATAGAAAGTATTTGAGACACTGTTAGTGAAAAAAAAACCCGAGATAGAGATGCATTCCAACAAGTCAGTCTCGTAGTATTTTATTTGGTATAAAGGCTAAAACAGTGGCCGACTCTACACATTGTGAAGAAAGATAAAGAAGGACGAGTTACTCTCCATTGTGTCAGATCACACTTTCTGAGTCACTTTGATAGTTTGGTTCATACTTGCTCCCGTGTATGAGTGTATCAACAAGCTGCTCAAACAGTAGATGTAATAGAAAGATCCTTCACTTCACCTGCAAGTTTATGAAAGCTTAACTAAGACTTGAGGCTCAAGAAAATGTCTGAAACTATCATATTTCATCACAGAAACATACCTGCAAAGTACTGCAAGAAACCATGCACCACGATTTGAATCATCAAACCGTAACAGTTAGACAAAGCTCAATGTAAGCCGACTGCAGCTCGTCTGTATACACAAGCGAGGTCGATTTCACATTCCCCCAAATCTGACCTCCTTGACGTGTTTCCAACGCAATCTCTACACAACGAATATCTTGTACCCTCCCGTAATAGCCGCCCAAGAGCAACAACTTGTCACCAAAGTTCACCATCTTAGACAAATGATGATAACTGTGCATAGGTAATTGAGAAGCGTATACGCCCATGAGAGGTCTCCAAACCAACTCATTCGGATAATAGATCACTATTGGGTATCCAAGAGAAAGCTTAAGATCAATGCAATACAACAGATCTTTAACCGCACAAGAAAATGGGCACCAAACTCTCTGAAGTTGACTTTCAAGTCCCCATGACTGCCATAGACCTTGACTTGGTTCGTACGAAAAACAACTCCGATGATCCAAAATGAAGATTCTCCCCTGCATCACCACAGACGTACCAAATATTCCGTTCGCACTAGCATCGTTAGGGCATTGACTAGGCACAGTTTCCCAAACCTCAGTCGCCACATCGAACACTTCGATCCAGTCATCATCTTGTTTCTTGCGACCACCGATTACGTAAATCTTTCCGTCGATCACTCCGGCGGATGCATCGAAACGAGCCCTTTGCATATTTGGGAGATACCGCCACGTATTGAATCTGCAATCGATGACAATCGCATCCGTTAAGGGTTGCATCATGCCGACGTAACCACCAACTACGTAAATCTTGTCTTCGATTGTGACGGCAGCAGATCCAGGAAACATGGGAGGATATGAAGAATATATTCTGATGAATCGTGAAGACAAGTTGCTACGATGAAGAATGAACCAGCTTCGTCGGGTATCAAGTGCTGGGACCGAGATCAAGGCATAAAGAACCGGTTCGGTGACGCGGTGGCGCAAGCGAGTTTCGAAGAGATGTTGCGAAGCGATTAGTTTACGAAAGGCTATGCATACGTCATATAGTATCAGGTAATAACATCTCGGCACGTGTGCGATGATGATCTCCATGACATCGTTAGGAAGTTCTTGAAGAACAGGAGCAAGATTCACTTCTACTTCTTGAGGATTCTCGTTTTCATTCACTTCTTCTTCTTCTTCTTGAGGATTCTTGTTTGGATCACCGCCATTGGAGCCGCCGGAAAGTTCAGAGATTACAACCATCGCCGTGTGACGTTAGCAGCAACGAATTAACTGGAAGTGATGAGACTAATTCAATTTTTTTTTTCTTTCTAAAATAATGTTTGTTGTTGTGTATAGTATTTATATTAAGGAAACCAAATTGTCATTTCACTAGGTATATATACCCTCAATGCAGGCGTTTAGTTTTTTTTTTTTTTTTTTTTATAAATTCCAAAAAATATAATTTGTAATTAAATCATTTTTCTTCTTCTTAATTAATCAAAGCACTTCAAATTGTTGAATTTATATTCACATTTTTTCGATGTAAAATTTCTCCGAAAACAGTCGGTCAAAGAAATCCACTCTTATTATTATTATTGTTCTCAACTATATATATTAGCAATGGTGTTTTTATTTCTCACATTTTGTTTTTTTTTTTTTTTTAAATTTTTTCTTGTAAGACTGGTGTCTAATTCTTTTGGTATTTTTATTTAGAAATAAATTCAGCAATGGAAAAATAGAAATAGCAAAAAAAAAAGAAAAAAAAAATTAAGCCAAACGTCACTGAGTACTGTTTCTCACAATTTTGTGTGTTTTTTTGGTTCTACTAAAATAGAAGACACAATGCTTTAGAAATAGAGAGCGATGAGAACCCTAGGGCGACGGCGGGATCTGGTGTGCAGGATGCTACAATGCTGGACGTCGGGGAGAAGGGGCGTCCTCCGGGAGAGCCGCCGGATGACATGAGATCGTGGGTGGATAGGGTTAATGGCGGTTCAGTCGGAGGTATGCGGACGCCGGAGAGTGTCATGGATGATGCTTTCGTATCAGCATGATTACGTGTGGCATATCCACATGGGGAGGATGGTGAGCCTGAGATCACGATTGGGGACGAGGTTCTGCAAGTGATGTATGGTTTGTGGAAGAATTGCATGGTGGTTAAGATGCTTGGACGGCCAATTCCGATTGCAGTCTTGAGTCGCAAGCTACGAGAGTTGTGGAAACCAAAGGGGGAGATGTACGTAATGGATCTCCCACGTCAATTCTTCATGGTCCGCTTTACACAGGAGGATGAGTACATGGGGGCTCTTACTGGTGGTCCATGGAGAGTCTTTGGTAACTATTTGATGGTGCAAAATTGGACGCTGGCTTTTGAGCCATTGAAGGATGAAATCGTAACTACGCCAGTCTGGGTGCGATTGTTGAATATTCCGGTGTCATTTTATCATCAGTCTATCCTTATGGGTATTGCGTCCAGTCTAGGGAAACCGTTGAAAGTGGATACGACAACGCTGAACTTCTCACGGGCTCGATTTGCCAGGGTTTGTGTTGAAGTCAACTTGTCGAGACCTTTGAAGGGTACGGTTCTGATTAATGGGGAACAATATTTTGTTGCATATGAAGGGTTGGATAGAATTTGTTCATCATGTGGACTCTATGGGCATTTCGTTCATAGTTGTCCGACGAGGGAGACAGAAGAGGCTCTCAATATTTCTGACAAGCCAGTGATGTCAGCTGTAGGAGATGCGCGGCAACAACGACAAACTCCTCCAGGGACGCATGAGGAGGGCTTTACTACCGTCAGCCAGTCTAGACGACCTCCGGCCAGGAAACCGGCGGAGACAGCTAATGTGGTGATTTCTCTCGATGGTGTGTTGGAACGTAATCTTCGGGATATTACGGGTAATCCGGGATTGCAAACATCGAATCGTTTCCAGAATCTGATCACCGATACGGGATCCACTGAGATACGGGAAGGTACCATGTCCAATGCGACGAATAAGGAAAATGAGTCAGCTCCTCATAATCTATATCTGGAAGGTAGTGGAGGGCCAGCGCGGTCAGAAGGCAAAGTGGGCTGGGGGTGTTAAAAATGGTGAGGTTAATGGGCCGCACACTAGAAAAGGTTCGCAGTCCAGGCCCATGAAGGGTTTGGTGTTTGGCCCAACAAAGGGTGAGGAAGCTTTATCGGCGAACGGGAAGAGATTACGAGTTGAAACGGTGGAGATGGCGAGACCCGGTGGACACCAGGAGACCAGAGAAGTAAGTCCGGAGGATCCATTACTGCACACGGGACCGGGACTCTTGGTGAATAATGCCACGGTGGTTGGGGTTAGTGTCCAGCAGGATAAGAGTGGTATGGCGGGGGAGTCGGAGTCGGGTTGACCGCACACCCCGGTAGTTTGGAGGTTTTTTCTTCAATTCCACATGAATTGCATCTTATGGAACTGTCGGGGGGCGAATAAACCCAATTCCAGGCGTGCAATACGATACTTGTTGAAGAAATTTAAGACGGATGTCTTGGCTCTGTTTGAAACTCATGCGGGTGGTGATCGCGCAGCTCGTATTTGTCAGGGGTTAGGATTCGAGCATTCCTTTCGTGTGGACTCGGTGGGCCAGAGTGGAAGTTTTTGATTACTTTGGCGGTCCGGTATTGGTGATCTGGAAATTGTTGAAGCAGTATACCAGTTCATTGTTGCGACACTAAATTCAGGTACCGAGATTTTAAATTTTGTTTTCGTCTATGCGGCTCCGTCAGTGAGTCGTCGGAGTGGGTTGTGGGAGCAGTTGACTTCAGTGATAACTCGTTTGAATGGTCCTACTATAGTTGGAGGTGATTTTAACACAATTGTGCGTGTTGACGAGAGAACAGGAGGGCATGGTGGTTTGTCTCCAGACTCACTAGCATTTAGCGAATGGATTAACTCTTTATCTCTGATAGATATGGGATTCAGTGGTAGCAGGTTTACTTGGAGACGTGGGAAAGTGGCGGAGACTTATGTGGCCAAGCGTTTAGACATACTGTTGTTTTGTGCTCATGCGAGACTGAAGTGGCAAGAGGCGAGTGTCAGACATTTGCCGTTTCTGTCCTCTGATCATGCCCCTTTATATCTCCAGTTGTTTCCGGACGTTGTGTTGAATCCTTTACGGAGACCTTTTAGGTTTGAAGCAGCCTGGCTGAAGCATTCTGGTTTCAAGGAACTTCTTACTGCCTCATGGAATGTGAATGTGTCTACGCCTGAAGCTTTAGAACTATTACGAGTGAAGTTTCGAAAGTGGAATAAAGAAATCTTCGGTGATATTCAAAGAAGGAAAGAAGACTTGATGAGTAAGATTAAAGTTGTGCAAGATGTTCTGGATGTATCTCCGACGGATGATATGTTGTAGCAGGAGGAGGGGCTCATCCATCAATTTGAGGAGGTCCTAGCTCAGGAGGAAACACTATGGTTCTAGAAGTCACGGAAAAATGGGTTACTCTTGGTGATCGCAACACCAAGTACTTTCATACATCAACGGTGATACGGAGACGCCAAAACCGGATTGATATGCTGCGAAATGACGATAATACCTAGATCTCGGGCCAAGCAGAGTTGGAACAGCTTGCGGTGTCCTATTATTCTCGACTCTATTCACTGATGGATGTCCCGCAAGAGGTGGAGCGGTTGCAAAAGGAAGGTTTTGTGACACTGAAAAGAGATGAGAAATTGCAATTGGCAAGACCTTTTGTGCCAATGGAGGTGGAAAAGGCAGTCAGAAGCATGGGGAAGTTTAAGGCTCCAGGTCCTGATGATTATCAGCCTGTTTTTTATCAAGATTGTTGGGAAGTAGTGGGTGAATTTGTCATACGGTTTGTTCTACAATTCTTTGAGACTGGGGAGCTGCCTCCGGCTACAAATGATGCATTGGTGGTACTTATTGCTAAAGTCTCTCGGCCTGAGCGTATTAACCAATTTCGACCAATCAGTCTATGCAATGTTCTTTTTAAAGTCATAACAAAGACAATGGTCTTGAGGTTGAAGCAAGTGATAGGCAATCTTATTGGCTCGGCGCAGTCAAGTTTTATTTCGGGCCGTTTAAGCATTGACAACATTGTTATTTTGCAAGAGGCGGTGCACTCAATGAGGAGGAAACAAGGCAGGAAAGGGTGGATGCTCTTAAAGTTGGATCTTGAGAAAGCTTATGACCGGATACGGTGGGATTTTCTCGAAGATACGTTTAGAGCAACTGGTTTTGAGGAAAAATGGGTTCAATGGATCTTAACATGCGTAGTGGATCCGTCAATGACGATCTTATGGAACGGGGAGAAGACAGAGGCTTTTAAACCAGCTTGTGGCCTTCGTCAGGGAGACTCCCTCTCTCCATATCTCTTTGTCTTGTGCCTTTAGCGGCTCTGTCAAATGGTGGATAAATTTGTTGCAGCGAAAGAATGGAAACCAATACGCCTGTCGCAGGGTGGTCCAAGCTTGTCTCACATTTGCTTTGCTGACGACTTGATCCTGTTTTTGGAGGCTTCAGTAACCCAAATAAAAGTTATCCGTCGGGTTTTGGAGAGGTTTTGTGTGGCATCAGGTCAAAAAGTGAGTTTGGAGAAGTCGAAGATTTTTTTCTCTAGCAATGTCTCACGAGAATTGGGAAAGTTGATCAGTGATGAAAGTGGAATCAAAGTACAACAGACTTGGGGAAATACTTAGGCATGCCTATTCTTCAGAAACGGATCAACAAAGAAACCTTTGGTGAAGTTCTTGGTAGGGTGAGTTCAAGATTATCTGGTTGGCGAGGTAGTTTTCTGAGTTTTGCGGGGAGATTAACTTTGACCAAGTCTGTTCTATCCTCTATCCCAGTGCATACAATGAGCACCATCAGTTTACCGAAATCAACGATAATTGAGCTTGATAAAATCTCTCAATCTTTCCTCTGGGGTTCCACTCCGGAGAAACGAAGACTGCATCTCGTCGCTTGGGATAAGGTATGTCAGCGTAAGGAGAAGGGATGACTTGGTATTAGGAGATCTCAAGACATGAATAAAGCTCTATTAGCTAAAGTTGGCTGGCGGGTTCTTCATGATCACACGAGTTTATGGGCGCGGGTGGTATGCTATAAATATAAGGTCGGTGGAGTTCAAGATCAGTGTTGGTTGTCTGCCAAGAGACCAAGCTCTTCCACCTAGAAAAGCATTGTGCTCGGGTTAAAAGAAGTGGTGGTGAACGGAACCAGATGGGTTATTGGGGATGGTAGAACCATTCGCTTTTGGACAGATAAATGGGTACTAAATGAGCCTTTAATTAAGAAGGTGACAATGGCTCCTCCGAATGGTTTCGAAGGGATATGTGCGAAGGATGTATGGCGGAATGGTGAAGGGTGGGATTGGAATTTTATCTCTCCATATGTTTCACTGGAGACTCGGCTGGTTTTGTCAACGGTGGTTCTTGACAATGTCACAGGTGCGCGAGATAGACTTGCTTGGGGAGGCACTTCGAATGGACAGTTTACGGTTAAATCTGCCCACTCTTTGCTCACAGGAACTACAGATCCAAGTCCAAATATGTCCAGTTTTTTTCAGAGAATCTGGCAAGTCAGAGCCCCTGAGAGGGTTCATACTTTTTTATGGTTGGTAAGCCATCAAGTCATCATGAAAAATATGGAGAGAGTTCGACGACACTTGGGCGATACGAGTGTCTGTCAGGTATGTAACCAGGGATATGAGACCATTATGCACGTTTTGCGAGATTGTCCGGCTATTGCAGGACTGTGGATTAAACTTCTACCAGTTCAGCGCAGAGATGCTTTCTTTACAAGCACGATCTTTGTCTGGCTCTATGGTAATTTGGGACTAACAGATGATGAGACAGAGTATTCATGGGCAACATTGTTCGCTGTTGTGGTATGGTGGGCTTGGAAGTGGAGATGCAGGCATATTTTTAGTGAAGTAAGCAAGTGCAGAGATAAAGTGAAGTTTGTCAAAACACTAGCAAAGGAGGTGGTTTTAGCGCACAAGGCCACACAGGAAGGGAACCACTTGTACGATCCGGTTGAACAAATGATATGTTGGAGACCACAGCGGGATGGGTGGGTGAAGTTGAACACTGATGGAGCGTCACATGGGAACCCGAGGATAGCTACAGCTGGAGGAGTCCTGCGTGACACGATGGGGCACTGGTGCGGTGGCTTTGCCTTGAACATTGGCATATGCTCTGCTCCCTTAGCAGAGTTATGGGGAGTTTACTACGGCCTACACATTGCTTGGGAACAACGAGTAACAAGGCTTGAGCTGGAGGTTGACTCGAAGATGGTTGTTGAATTCTTAACCACAAGGATTACTGATTCACATCTCCTGTCGTTCCTGGTACGCCTGTGCCACGACTTCATTTCAAGGGACTGGATAGTCCGTATATCTCACATCTATAGGGAAGCTAACTGTCTAGCGGATGGGTTAGCCAATTATGCTTTTTCTTTATTCTTAGGCTTTCATTGGTTTGTAACGACTCCGACTATGCTCGAGTCGCTTGTAATGGAGGATATTGCTGGAACTGCGTTTCCGCGTCAAATCCGTTTTTAGTGAAGTAAGCAAGTGCAGAGATAAAGTGAAGTTTGTCAAAACACTAGCAAAGGAGGTGGTTTTAGCGCACAAGGCCACACATGAAGGGAACCACTTGCGCGATCTGGTTGAACAAATGATATGTTGGAGACCACCGCGGGATGGATGGGTGAAGTTGAACACTGATGGAGCGTCACATCTATAGGGACGCTAACCGTCTAGCGGATGGATTAGCCAACTATGCTTTTTCTTTCTCCTTAGGCTTTTATTGGTTTGTAACGACTCCGACTATGCTTGAGTCGTTTGTAATGGAGGATATTACCGGAACTGCGTTTCCGCGTCAAATCCGTTTGTAATTTTTTCTTTCGTTATGTATAAATAGCAAGGAGGTCATTTGCCTCCTTGTCCTTTACCAAAAAAAAGAAGACACCATGCTTTTTCTTTCACCAATTGGAAGTGCTTTGATGAATTAATGCTTGATTCAGAGAGAACATTTCCCTAATTTGACTATCGATTCTTAGGTTGGTGGATTAATAATTCCAGTTTTCTCAATAGAACTCTTTACTCTTTTTCTTGTTTTTCCTTTTAATCTAGTAGTCGGTTCTCGTTAAACAAAAGATACTCAACTAAGCAAAATAGCAACATCGAAACTATAGTATGGGAATAGCTTTTCTAAAATATTAACTTATGCAGATAATAAGATACTAATTAATAAGTTGTTTAAAAATGCTAGTTAACTTGTTATTATTATCAACGTCCTAAAGATAGTCACACAAAGTCAATATCATTTTTGCCGTGTGGGAATAACAAAAAAAAATTGATACACACAGTATAGTATAATATAATACATAATGTTTTCAGTAAGTATATATATACATACATTAATTTTGGTTGATTGTTTTTTTTTTCTATTTATATAAATTTCTTTCCAATGCAATTATGGATATAAATTTTTACTTTCTCAATAAAACTTTATGTAACAAATTAATATTTAGATATGAATGAATCTATTAAGATTTCGTATAGATATTATGATAATTAGGGGTGATAAAATCATTCACACAAAAAGAAGAAAAAAAAAAAAAAAAAAGGAAATGTCTGACAAAAAGGCGCCCTTTTTTTGTTTCTTTGAAATTGGACCCATATCATATGCTACTGTTTGCAGATCAAAAGCAAAAGAGAGAAAAAAAGAAAAAAGAAATTATTTAAATTATTGTTTTTTTTTTTTTGCGAAACTCCTTCCTCTCTCTTTCTCCCTCTCACTCTTCTTCAGTTTTTTTTTGTTTTCTTCTTCTTCGCTACAGAATCAGGACGATCGGATCGAATCTGTTTTCGTGTGCTTTGATCTCTGTAAGGATTCTCAGTTGATTCCGAGTAATTGTTGTGGTTCTTCCTTTTTCCTGTGTGTGTTGCGTTTCAAATTTCATCTTCGAATTGTTTTTTTTTTTGTTTGGAGATTTTAGGCGTTTTGCTTTTGTTATAGCGTTCTTATTATTATTCTGGGTTATGATTTTTTGGTTGTAGTGTACAGTCGAAAGCTGTATGGATCATCTTCCGACTAATTTTGAATTGTTGTTACGGAAAAGTTGTTGTTCTCTCTGTGGATGATTTATTAATTTATTGAGATAATTATTTTAAATCTGAGATGAATACCAAATTATAATAAATAAAATAAAAGCGTAAATGCGAAATTTAAATGTGGGAACAACATTGTTTGTTGGTGGATTGAATGTTTCCTACTTTTTTGATTTTGATTAAAACTAAAGCGTTACTGTTGTTTGTTGGATTTTGTTTTTTATTTTTTATTTTAACAGAGACGATGAAAAAACACAAAAATGTTTAGGCTAAGCAAAGACATTGATTCAGCATTTCAAGGTGTTGGAACTAAAAGGTATGTATGGCTTTGTTTGTTTATGAGAGAGATCTATGGACATTTTTTGTTTTTGTTTGTTTGATTCTCTTTATGTTTAAACCTTTTTTGTTTGGGGTTTAGTAGTGGCTTGGAGATTTGGTGTGTTTATAATAACCAGCTCGTTTCTATCCCAAAGTCTTCTTTTGGAAAATTTCACTCTGGAAATGCATACCTTGTTCTCAGAGTAAGTAAAGCTGTTTCTTTCACATTCGTGTCACAAGTAATATAATTTTGAATTAATGTGGTTAATTTTAACTTTTAGTTCTTAGAGTAACTTTTAGTTTCTAACTTTCTATCATGTTTGTGTAGACGGTTTTGCCTAAGGTCGGATCTCCCCAGTATGACATTCACTATTGGCTAGGAATTGATGCAAATGAGGTTTTTTTTTTTTTTTGCTTATCTCTGAAATAGTCATCCTCACATTTTTCTTGATTTTAATGGTGTACATTGTATATGGCAACTAAAATTGGTGTTTTCCCTTTTTTTTATCTGAAGGTGGACTCAGTTTTGGCATCTGACAAAGCACTAGAGTTAGATGCAGCACTTGGATGCTGTACGGTGCAATATCGTGAAGTTCAAGGTCAAGAAACAGAGAAGTTTCTCTCTTACTTTAAACCTTGTATTATACCTGTTGAAGGCAAGTATTCCCCCAAAACTGGATTGGTTGGGGAGACGTACCAAGTCACCTTGCTAAGCTGCAAGGGAGATCATGTTGTTCGTGTTAAAGAGGTAATTATGTGTTTGGATTAGGAATCTTTGAACATTGTCTGGTGCATAATTTATGATGTATCTTATTTATTCATCTGTGTGGACTTGTTATGCTGTATGAGCCTTGACCTGTTCATGCCTGGATAAAGTCGCAGGCTGGGAAATATAGCTAAAACTTATGATTGATTCCCTTTTTTAAGTTTCTTTTCTTCGAGTCTAGTGTATATTCATTTAATCTGACTTTTATTGTTTTCCCTTGATTTGAATCTACATAAGGTGCCTTTTCTTCGCTCATCACTGAACCATGATGATGTGTTCATTCTCGATACTCCATCAAAAGTTTTTCTCTTTGCTGGTTGCAACTCAAGCACTCAGGAAAAAGCTAAATCCCTTGAGGTTGTGGAATATATAAAGGATAACAAGCATGACGGAAGATGTGAGGTGGCCACTATTGGTAAGAATTTTCTCAATTTCAGCTCCTTCTTTGATCGAAAGGACTGAAATAAAAGCAACAGCTAATCACTTCTCTGTTTTTTGGTAGAGGATGGAAAATTTTCAGGTGATTCAGACGCTGGTGAATTCTGGTCTTTCTTTGGTGGTTATGCGCCCATTCCCAAGCTTTCATCTTCTACAATCCAAGAACAGACTCAGACCACATCTGCAGAATTGTTCTGGTGAAATGTGGTTTTATACACTCGCAACAGTTTTGTTCTTTTTAAGATATTGCTGTAATAGCCGAAATTCCTGTGCTTTGAGGAGCTGCTGAGTGCTGGCAAAGACAGACCATTATTAATCAACTAAAAATCTTTCATGAACAGGATAGATACCCGGGGAAATCTACATCCAACTGGAACAGGTTCCCTGGACAAAGATATGCTCCAGAAGAACAAATGCTACATGCTGGACTGTTACAATGAAGTATTCGTTTGGATGGGACGAAACACATCACTTACAGAAAGGAAGACATCCATCTCATCCTCAGAAGTAAGTACTACTATTGGTAATATAACATGATTGATATGGAAGCACATTTGAAAGTGCTTCACCTGTGTTTCTCTTAGTTTATGCCAGAGCATCTGAAAGTCCATTCATATAATATGATTTAAATTTGCTGTGCTCTAGGAATTTCTAAGAAAAGAGGGACGCTCAACTAGCACAAGTTTAGTACTTTTAACGGAAGGACTAGAAAATGCTAAATTCAGGTCATTTTTCAATGAGTGGCCTCAAATTGTGGAGTCTAGCCTTTACAATGAGGGTCGAGAAAAAATGGCAGGTCTGTTTCATATTGCTCTGGTTCTTAGAAAATGATACAAAATTTGCTTAAGAAAACTACTGACATCAGATACTAAAATTATAAACACTTTTATGTAGCGATGTTCAAACAGAAGGGATATGATGTTGATGAGCTTCCCGATGAAGAAGATGAACCTCCCTATGCAAACTGCCGGGGCACTCTGAAGGTACTTCATACCAAAATGTCACATATCTGAGCATAAACTTGATTAATGGGATTCTTTAACTAATTTCAGGTTTGGCGTGTAGATGGTGATGAGGTATCGCTTCTCTCCATTCCGGACCAGACAAAGCTATTCAACGGCGATTGCTATATTGTGCACTATAAATATGATTATAATGAAAGAACGGAACATCTATTATATGTATGGATAGGTTGTGAAAGCATACAGGTACGCAGGCTGTAGTCTTTTCTTTCTTTTTTTGTCATTTCTTTTTTTGTCAATCATTTGTGAGTTGTTCCACTATGAACTTCATTCTGTTTCCTTAACTTCATTGCAGGAAGATAGAGCTGATGCCATAACCAATGCTAGTGCCATTGTTGGTTCAATAAAGGGTGAATCTGTACTGGTTAGTTCCTAGCTCATTTGTTTGCTTTCCTTTCCTTTTGGATCAACACTGTGAACTTACTGATCTTTTTCATTCAACATTCTTCATCCAGTGTCACATACATCAGGGAAGCGAACCTTCTCGTTTTTTCCCAATGTTCCAGTCCCTGGTTGTTTTTAAGGGCGGTTTGAGTAGACGGTACAAAACGTTTCTAGTAGAGAAGGCAGACAAAGTGGAAGAATATAATGAGAACAAGGCTTCTCTTTTCCGTGTTCAAGGAACAAGCCCAAGGAACATGCAAGCAATCCAAGTTGATCTAGTGGGTTCTTTAGTACTTTATGCATTTCTGATTTGTTAAGATACCGTAATTTCTTTGGCCATTCACGTATTATTAATCATATGAAAATTGTCCCCCTTCAGGTAGCAACCTCCTTGAACTCATCCTACTCATACATTTTACAATATGGAGCTTCTGCCTTCACTTGGATTGGAAAACTTTCATCAGACTCCGATCATGATGTTCTTGACAGAATGCTATATTTCCTTGATGTAAGTAACTTTAGCTCTCATCTGCTGTTTACTAATTCCATGCCATACATTTATTCTGGTTTATTAGGGTTATGTTCAGTATCACTAGCATCAAGTCTATTTCTTCGTTCCCATCTGCAGGCATCTTGTCAACCCATATACATCAGGGAAGGAAATGAACCAGATACATTTTGGGATTTGCTTGGTGGGAAGTCAGAGTACCCCAAAGAAAAGGAAATGAGAAAACAAATAGAAGAACCACATTTATTTACATGTTCATGCAGTTCAGGTAATGGTAAACATCTTTCAATTTTTTTTCTATCATCTTACATTATTGTTAGTTCTGCATTGGTTCAGCTATAAATTATGCCTAACGTACACGTGGTCCATGACTTTGGCTCTTCTGTTCAGATGTACTCAAGGTAACAATTCATGTGTATATTAATGCTATCTTTTCAGTGATTAGAGATCAGGTCTGAATACTCTTATCTTATACCCACTCTGTGCCTGAGATTTTCAGGTGAAAGAAATATATAATTTTGTGCAAGACGATTTAACTACCGAAGATGTATTACTGTTGGACTGCCAAAGTGAAGTATATGTTTGGATTGGATTAAACTCAAACCTAAAGTCGAAGCAAGAAGCTCTAACTCTTGGTCTGGTAATTTTGCTCTTTATTTGGCCTTCCAAGTGCTATATTTGCTGTCTTTTGGTGGAACTGCAGCATAGACATTAAGCAGAGTTAGGCTGATACTTGGTAGAAATGGGATCAAATATCACATGCTTTGATTATTTCCTTACTCTGTGTTATGATATATGGCTTCCTCTTTCAATGTTTCTTAGTCCATCCTACTTGTGAGATTGCAGAAATTCCTAGAGATGGATATTATGGAAGAAGGTTTAACCGTGAGGACTCCTGTATATGTTATCACAGAAGGCAATGAGCCACCATTTTTCACCCGTTTCTTTGAGTGGGTTCCTGAAAAGGCGAACGTAAGACATCTCTTCCCATCTTGATTGAAGTCTCCTCAAACAGAGCGTTAGGATATTCGATATCTTTTGATAGTAGTCTAGAATTGAAGTTTTGGGTTTTTGTATACTTCCACTAATAATATGCATGGAAACATTGCAGATGCAAGGTAATTCATTTGAAAGGAAGCTTGCTAGTCTGAAAGGAAAGAAGACAATCACTAAGGTAAGTCACACTCAAAAGAACTTGTTTACTTGAGATATGTTACAGTAATGACCTACAAAGCCAATGGACTTCTCGGAATGCGAGAGTAGTCCGACGTTTTTATTGTTATGATCGTAAACAAGCAAAATATAAGAAAGAAAAATGTGTTTTGAAGTAGCTACAACATTTGTGCCTTCAGAGATCTAGTGGAAGCCCTTGGAGATCACGCTCGAAGGATAATGCATCACGTGATTTACCAAGTCGACCTTTGAGTTCAAACGGATCAGAGCGAGGAGTGTCACCTTGCTCCAGCGAAAAGCTTTCGAGCTTGAGCTCTTCAGAAGACAGGACAAGCAGCAGTAACTCAACTCCAGTTGTCAAAAAGCTTTTCTCAGAATCTCGTTCAGTGGATCCTCCTAATGGTAAGGTTTCATATGTCAACCGTTTCATTGAAGTTCATAGTTATATATGACTCATAAATATCAGAAAAGTAGGAAACAGCTTCGAGATCACTCAATTGATGAAAGCAGTGGAGAAACAACAAACTACGTAAATTTTCTTTACTATTGGATTCTTCAACTTGTAATGGTTTCCAATACAGGATTGGCGAGACAAGATTCAAGCTCCAACTCAGAAATTTCTAAAGAGAATCCACTCAATGGAATCAATCTCGATCTCAGTAGTCTAGAGTCACTTGCATATTCATATGAACAGCTTAGAGTTGATTCTCAGGAGCCAGTGAAAGATATAGATGCAACAAGAAGAGAGGTAAACCCTACAATTCCATATAGAAATTTTAGTTCTATTATTTACAATCACATAAACACTTCAATGCAATTTTATCTATCACCCAGGCATACTTAACAGAGAAAGAGTTCGAAGAAAGATTTGGAATTGCGAAATCAGACTTCTATGCACTTCCAAAATGGAAACAGAATAAACTCAAAATATCTCTTCACCTTTTCTAACAAAGCCCTCACCATAGAAGTAAGATCTTTGGAGCAACGTTGTTTTCTCCAGATATATAAGTTTGAGGCTAGTTTGTTACAAGATCACAACACCAAACAAAGAGACACCTAAATACTATTATTGAGTAACTTTTTAAAGATCATAAGCAAACAATGTCTATGAAACTTGTAAACTGTAAATTCCTCATGATTTCGCAGTAAAAAGTCAAAGTGCAACCAAACGACGTCGTATTGTGGAGTGGCTTGAAGAACCTCAGACAAAAGAAGAATAAAAATCTGAGAAAGGTACGCCCTTTAGCTTCGTCTTCTTCTGATCCTTCATCATCCTTAATCGAATTCGTCAATTTGACTTGCCAAAAGCTGAAACCTTTTGAGTACCCAATGGATCGAAACCAAAGACCCAGAAGCATTATAGATTCATTAGGCGAAGAACTCATCGCAATCCTCACACCTGTCTCGATTTGTATGTTCACCGTTGTTCTTCTGGTCTGTATCCTAAACTCCGACCCTTCTTCTTCCTCCTCCGCCTCTTTCTCCTCCATAGCCACCGCTGCTTACTCCGAGAGCGATTCGGATTCCTCATGGGACAAATTCGTAGGTGCCTTTTTGAATTCACTCGTCTTCGTCGCTGCAATCACCGTTGCAACGTTCGTTCTCGTCCTTCTCTTTTACCTCAGATGTGCTAAATTCTTGAAATTTTACATGGGTTTCTCAGCTTTCATCGTTTTAGGGAACTTAGGTGGAGAAATCTTAGTTTTACTGATCGATCGTTTTAGATTCCCGATTGATTGCATCACGTTTCTGATACTTCTATTCAATTTCTCCGTCGTTGGTGTCTTCGCTGTGTTCATGTCCAAGTTTTCGATTTTGGTCACTCAAGGCTACTTGGTTTGGATTGGTGTTTTAGTTGCTTACTTCTTCACGTTATTGCCTGAATGGACTACTTGGGTTCTTCTAGTAGCTTTGGCACTTTATGATATTGCTGCTGTGCTTTTACCTGTTGGTCCGTTACGTCTTCTTGTGGAAATGGCTATATCTAGAGACGAAGATATCCCGGCTTTGGTTTACGAAGCACGGCCTGTGATTCGAAATGATTCACGTTTGGTTCAGAGGAGAGTTTGGAGAGAGCGGAGATCAAGTCAGAATGATAACGATGACATTGAGGACAGGACTAATCGAAATGAAGTAGTAAGGGTGGTTAGATCAGCAGAAGTAGATGAAGAACGTGTGGGTTCAAGTGAAAGAGCAGAGATATCTGTGCCTTTGATTGATCGTAGACCTGATCAGGTTGAGAATTCAGAGACTTTTCTTGAAGGGATTGGGTTGGGATCATCAGGTGCTATCAAGTTAGGACTTGGGGATTTCATCTTCTATAGTGTTTTGGTTGGAAGAGCTGCAATGTATGATCTGATGACGGTTTACGCTTGTTACTTGGCGATCATAGCCGGTTTGGGGATCACGTTGATGCTATTGTCTGTGTATCAGAAGGCTTTACCAGCTCTTCCTGTATCGATCATGTTAGGAGTTGTGTTTTACTTTTTGGCGCGGTTATTACTTGAAGTTTTTGTTGTGCAATGTTCTTCAAACCTTGTGATGTTTTAAGAATATCGAAAGTAAAATGGTGCTTTTGATGTAAACTTGTAAGTACAGCTTCATTTGTTTCGTCAAAATAATAGTGTTGGTTTTGATTGATTTATCATTGAACTATGAACCTATGGTAGTGTGCTCGTCCTCGACATGAGTTCAAATCAAGTTTTTCTGCGACTGTTGCAACCCGAGGACTAAGGAAGAGTTTGTGGAAGAAGAAGAGGTTTTGGATCATTGGATAGAGTGTTCATTAAATATTAATGTTATTTTAAAACTTTTTACAGCGTTAATATTTTAAACTTTATATATCATTAATAATTTAAAATTTTACAAACTTTAAATATTTATCATATATATTACCTTTTTTTTTTTTTTGTAGGAAAAAGGGAGGCTTAATTTATTCAAAACATATAAAATTACAATCTCAAATGTCATGGGAACATAGTTCCACCAACATCTTCAAGCAAACAAGACTTAACACAATCTGGAACATGGAACAGACTCTAACAAATGAAAACCTAATCATAAAGAAAAGGCATAGTTCATTAATCCATCTACAAGACTATTAGCTTCCTTATAGACATGCGATATATGGATTATCCAGTCCCTTGATAAAAAGCCATGACATAGACGTACCAGGAAAGACAACGAATGAGCATCACTAATTCCTGTCTTGAGAAATTCGACCACCATCTCCGAATCCAGTTCAAATTCCAACCGTTGTACCCGCCGCTCCCAGTCAATGTACAAACCGTAATACACTCCCCATAACTCAGCTAGAGGTGCAAAGCAAATCCCAATGTTTACAACAAAGCCCCCAACCCAATGCCCAGTCTCCCCCCCGTAATGCTCCCCCCGCAATAGCAAGCCCAGGGTTCCCTCTAGATGCACAGTGTTAAGTTTCACTAGGCCGCTTCCAACCGATCAATATCTTTACCCTTACCCCTCGACCACTCTGCTGAACCTCCATCCTCCTACAAGCAAGTGAAACTTCTCTCGCCAAATCCTTAAGAAATTGCACCCGGTCCCAACACTTACTATTGGTTCCAAAAATATTACCGCAGCGTCATTTACACCCCCACCAAACCGTAAGAGCAAACAACGTAGACCAAGGACTATCACCTAGCATCTCAGTCTCCCCCAAATTACCATACAACCACTCAATTAATGACTGCTCAAAGAACACCCTTCTTCTCCTAGGCAGCAATAACCGATCCCAAACCCCTGACATGGCTGGACAATCACGCAAAATATGAATAATGGTTTCCTCACCTCCCTTACAGACTTGACAAATCCCAGACGCACATAAGTGTCGTCTTTGTCTCTCTGTATTCGTCATAAGAACTTGGTTTATGCCTAACCATAAGAAAACACAGACTCTTTCTGGGGCACGCACTCTCCACACACGTGAAAACAAGCTACTAAGGTCCGGCCTTGGGATACTGTCTCGTTTCAACAGGGCGTAAGCAGATTTAACTGAAATTTCCCATTGTCTTGACCTCCCCATGAAAAACGATCTCTAGCTCCTGTCACATTATCAACAACTCCTGCTCCCAGCTGTAAAACACTCTCTACAGAGGCGTATGGCTCAATCTGATCCAACATCCAACCCCTACCATTCTGCCATAGATCACGAACCTTGAGTATCTCCGCTCCCAAAGGTAGATTCACGGTACTCACTGCCAATAAGGATGTATCCAATAACTATTTATCTGCCCAGAACCTGATATGACCGCCATCACCAATGACCCACCTAATATTTGGTACCACCACCTCTCGAAGACCAATGCACACACTCCTCCATGCTGATGACCAACTACTCTTAGTCACCAACCAAGAGCCATCCTGGAAATCCTTCACCTTATATTTACTTCGCAATACTCGAGACCAAAGGCTAGAATGATCATGAATCAAACGCCAGCCCAACTTCGCGAGAAGTGCTTTATTCATAGTCTGCAACGATTTTATCCCAAACCCTCCATCACTCTTACGACGACAAACCTTATCCCAACAGACAAGATGTTGTCGTTTCTTTTCTGCATTGCTACCCCACAAAAAGGATCTTGACACTTTATCCAAACTATCCAAAGTCGACTTTGGTAAAGAAATGGTACTCATGTTATGAACCGGAAATGAAGATAACACCGCTCGTGTCAAAGTCAATCGTCCTGCAAAGCTCAAGCATTGGCTCCTCCAACCTGATAACCGTGAGGATACCCTCTCAAGTATGTCACCAAACGTCTCTTTTTTTTTTCCAACCTAACATTAATTAAATTAAAATTCCTAGATTGGTTGCCCAAACTGGAGGAAAGTTGTTTACATAAATCGTTTTTGACAAAAGCATTCTAGAAGTACGAGCTAAACAATCAGCCTTCACATTGGACGTCCTGGAGATTCTGGAAATGATAAAAGGAGGCAAGGAGGCACTAAGCACCTGAAACTCATCAAGAAGCGTATAGAAAGCCGGCCACTCCTCCGGAGCTTGCATCATCGCTAGTCACCAAACGTCTCTTTGTTTAGCCGCTTCTGTAGGACTGGCATCCAAGATACTTCCCCAAGTCCTTTGTCGCTTCAATGCCGCTTTCATCACTAATCAATTTCTCCAAGTCACGACTCACATTCTTTGAAAAATAAATCTTTAATTTCTCCAAACTAACTTTTTGTCCTGAAGCAATAGAGAATCTCTCGAGCATTCTCTTTGACAGATGCTATTAGATCATATATATTACCTTGTAAAGGTTTAAATATTTAAAATTTAAAATATCATTTATTTTAGGTAAAATTATTGGTTCAACTAAAGAACCAGATTAATTTGAACAAAACTTTTAAATTTTGACTCATTTGGATCTGGAATCATTTTGGGTTATTTTTATAATTGAGTCTCAACCATTGCTCAATATTTTTAACGAATTCGAGATGTTGAAAACACTCTTTTTTCTTCAACAATTGAGGAATATATTTCCGGTTTCAAATATCTAATCGCAACAGAAAACTGTACATATCTATTAGTTATATGTATTACATATTATATGATAATATGAAAAACTAATAGAAATGATAGATTATTCACAATATTTAAATCTTAAAAATATATTCCATAAATAATAAGAAAAAAATTAATGCATTTGTTTGGTTCGGAAATAATTGGAAAAAAATTTGGTTATATTCCTCTCTTTTTTTTTGATTAAAAATATGAAATACCATAAAATCTTACAAAATATTGTCTCAAATAATTTGAATGTTTTCCCCTTTTTGAGTTTCTTTTGTTAACACTTATAATTTGAAATCACTATTTCTGTTTTGTTCATAAATTCAAGATTTGATAACATTATTTTTTAAAATTAAAAAAAAAATTGTTTAAATTATTATATAAAACACTTTCCATATGAAAAGTTTAGAGATTAAACATGGATTAACAGGAAACTAGTTTTTTTATTTATCCCCGTTTACTCTAGTGTGTAGCAAAATTTAATAACACTGTTAAAAAAAGATTCTCTATTTTTTTTTTAGGTTGAATAATTAAATTATAAACCACATAGGAAACCGGCAAACGGTAGGAAACCTAATTTGGTTTAAGTTCGTACAACGAGATTTGTTTCACCAACAAGCAAAAAGGAAATTTAACAAATAAATTAACGAACGCTAATCACAAAAAGGAAATTAAGAAACTAAGAAAGGAAAAAAAGAAAAAGAAAAGGGAAATTACATTAACGCGTTGGAAGTCTGAACAAATTATATAAACAGAGTTTTGCTTCTATAAATATAACACAACACAGTAAACCTTCTCCACAATCTCATCTAATCTTTTACGACTCATCCATCTTTTACTCTGTCTCTGAGTTTTCTTTTTCTGATTTTACTCCGACAATGGATACTGAAACAATCAGACTCGATGTTAATGTAGCAGCTACGCCTCAAGATCCGTCGTTAGGGTTATTAAGCACGGTGATAATCACTTTAGAGAGAGAGCAGAGCCGTGCCTATGTGTATTAAAATGAAACATTCGCCTACGGCCTTATATTTTTGTAAGAAACCTAAAAGGCAGTCAAATGCATATTTTTATTTTATAAGAGTAGAGAGTTAATGAGGATTTGTAAAATGGTAGCTAAACTAGAAATATGGAAAGTAAGTTAGGATGACACACTAATCTCTTCATCTCTTCTTAATTGGAATATACGTAATTTAAGTTTTACATTTTGCTTCCTTCTATTTTTATTATATAAAAACTAATAAAAACAAATGAATAATCAATTGGTAAGTATACAATTCACTATAAATGGTTTCATCTAGTATTATTATTCTTTCATAATAAACAAAACATAATTTAAAATTTACAAATGATGCACCGATAGTTATTATAGATTAGAATCCGATTAAAATTATAGTTTTGTAATATTTTTGTATTTATTTGTAAGATAATGTAATTAGTTTTTTAAGACATACTTTTATTACCGCCTCTAGCCTAGGCACGGCTCTGAGAGAGAGTTCGAGGAATTTATCATAGAGGAGAAGAACGATGATCATCATAGCATCAAGAGTAGTGTCGGATCTTACCCTGATTATTCTAGTCCAAACTCACTATTCATTCTGAAACTCCGAACCTTGGACCCAAACGACGTCTATCTAAATCTCCATAGCCAACTCCACGATGGTCTCTTGTCCGAGTACATAGCTGATGAGATTGTAGCCCAAGCCCAACGGCAAAGAAGCAAAAGTTCTAACTTGACACAACAACCTTTATTCATGATAGGCTCTGTCAAACTGACACAGAAGGTGTACAACGTTGTGCCTTGTTAGTTGTTACTCTGCTCCGTCGGCAACAAATTTGGAGACTTGTGCCATCTGTTTCGAGAATCTGTCTAGAACCCAAGTTTACTGCCAGATGCTTCACTGCTCGCGTTGTTATCATGAAGATTTGTGTCAATAAGTGGGTAGATCAACTTGATGGCTCATGCCCTCTCTGTCGCAAACTCGTTAATAAACGACCAGCGTGAAACAGACTCGTTAATTAGGGTTTCAATGTATTATTGTGTGGTCTTAATGATTTTTGCTAATTTGTGTTTTTTTTCTTCTATGTAATGATATTAATCCTGTTTTTGTTTGCAACATGTAATGAAATTAATTTTTTTATAGACTTGAAGTTCAAATTAATAATTTCATCTACAAGTTTGATACAGTCTGCAACATATATCTCACCACACACCATTGACTTAAAAACACATTTTGTTTCAGATAAAAAGAAGCAACTTTGAACCTTTTGATGTCGGTTTACCAAATTGAAGGAAACAAGGAAACAATCCAACAATACCAGAGTTTCAGAACTGAACTAGACGTGATCCTAGGTTCTAGATATTGAAAACATCTCTCAAATCACCAGACAATACTAATGACTCTTTATCTACGGATTAAACCAAACTCTAGATGACTTTTAGATAAGATCAAACCTCGACGTGCTTGAAGTGATACTCATCGATTGTCGAGTATATTAGACCATCTCCTTCCAGTGATTGGATGACGCCCCTATACATATACCAGAAAGAAAACAAAGCAAAGTCATAAACACAACAACTTTGACAGTAAAGAGAGAGAGGTTATAAGGAGAAAGGAGAAAAGAGCATACTCTAGCTTGTTCTTTGGGATCTTCAATTGCTGAGCAATTTCATCAATGTGTATCCCCCTGTTGTCTTGCTCTGCAATGAAAAAATAACAATTATCAGATCGACTTTAGGTGGTGCAGTGTGTACAGCAGACTCAAAGTCACATGCAAGCAAAATGAGTTTTGATTTGAAGTGGTGCAAGGTGAAGCAAACTCAAACTCACGTGCAAGCAGGTTGCTTTAGATAGTCTAGAATCATGTCATCTAAGTTCTTGCGACCATTCCCATCGTTTTGAGAAGACACCACCTAAAAGAGAGAGCAACAACAATGATATTTTAAGCAAGCAAATCACATGTCAAGAAGGAAACCAAAAAAAATACTTGGTAAATCTCAACGTACAGGGTTCAATGGTGCTGCCTGGTTTGTGTTTGATCCACCTTGAAACGTGGCGTTACCCGATTGATTGACATCACCAGCTTGTTGTCCCTGTTGAGAAAACACATGTCAGAGAGCATTGATGATTGAAAATTGTAATCTTACAACAACAAAGTAGATCTTCTGCTTTATTCCATTTATTTTCTACTACCTGTGATTCAGAGTTCTGGGAGTAGAAGTGTATACACTCAATGTAGTGAAAGGTAAACTCATTGAAGTCCATTATAGGCCTGCAAAAACAGAACAATCTCTAAGAGGGGGTATTCAAGGATTTTAATATTTTAGAATTTTGAAAGATTTTAGCAAGTTTTAAGAGAACTGATTGTGTTTTAGAGTTTTTCTATTTTTTTTTTTTAAAAAATGAAATGTGATTCTATGAGATTTGACTATTAAACATTGGGTGATTTAAAAATATTTTACAACACAATACCAAAAGAAAATCAAATCAATAGTTGGAGCTATATCCTCAGTTCATGTACGATGGTGAGGTTTTTTTTTTTTGCATCCAATAATAATCTGATCGAACTCTCCATGAGCTCAAGGGAGAGAGAGAACCTCAACCTGAAAAGTTAAAGTACAACCGGAAAAGCCTAACGAACTCATAGTTCCTGACGTGAACCGTCGTCATCTGCGAGAGGCTATGCTTCACGTTGCTCTGTTTCACCTTTGGCTGCTGAACCTCCTCGACAATGGCCGCCTCCACCGTAGCAATAACAGTCACAATCGCAACAATCGTCTTCACAACCACAATAGCGGACACATTCACAACCGCAACCCAATGATGAATTTCCCTTGTAGTTAGCTATGTTCCTCGAAGAGGTTTGTGAACATTCCGGCTGGGGAGCTGCTTTGCTTGAGAAGATTGGATTCAAGTGGTTTAGTGTGGTGATGATTACTACCGAGAAACTGATCCAAACCAATTGAATTCATTATCCCTTTATTCTGCCTCTCTGGTGATGCTCCGGTAAACCCGGAAAACTCGACGGCTCAGGCTACCCTGGGACTTGTTGCAAGCATATTTTTCAATTTGCGTTCTTTAACTTGATCAAAATTAAATAACCATCGATGATGGTACGTATAGGCTAAATTTCCAACACCTAGTTTCGGCATGAAAATGGGAACAGAACCTCGTACCGTGGACAACCGCATAACGAATAGTCCTGACGCTACTCCATCGATTTCACTGTCATGTGCGATATAAGAAATTGATAAACTCACTTCATTATCTTTGACATATAATTGTTGCTTCACTACAAGAAACACGTTAAATAACGTCGGTTTTGTTTAAGTCAGTTCTTCAACTGACGTTAAATGTTAGAAAGGAACGAGTATTAACATCATTTGCTTAACCAACGCTAACATTTATTTTATTTTCTAAAGTTTTCAAATGGATTAGTTTCCAGAAAACGAAAAAGGCCCAAAAAAGCCCAACATGAAACAACAAAATTAAAAAAAAAAAAATGATGACGTCTTCAAATTAATCAAGTTTTTTAGTTAATTAAATTCTTAGGTTTAATTAAATCTTCTTCTTCTTTAAAGCTTCTTCTTGTTTCTCAACCCAGAAAACACAGAGCAATCAAAATCAAAACGATGGGTTTTTTTTTTTTTTTTTTTGTCTTTATGGATTAAAATCACTAAACAGTCTTAAGTCTCAACGAATCCCAAATCCTTCACCAATTTCATCAATTTCGATTTGAAAATTGTTCTGCAACTCCATAAGAGGTTCATAAGGTTTGAATTTCTTAAAATTTGTTGTGTTATTGACGAAATATGTCGATTCTAACAATGATTATGAATTTTGGTTGAAGGATCCGTGAAGATATTTAGGATCAATTTTTCAGCTTTGGTGAATCTCATATTTCAGAGAAATTTGAAATTTAAGGTACCATTCACTTTTCTACATCTAGATTGAGTGTTGAGCTTTGTTTTTGTACGATTTAGCTACTACTTTGTTTCTTAATTATTTGTTCCCGTTTGATACTTGTGTTCAATGGAAAGTGAAAAATGTGAGCAATAATGAGCTCAAAGGAACCAAAATGTTATATTTTTTTATCATGTTCTTGTTTGATTTAAATTGTGGTTAAGAATCACTTAATTGATTGTGGATTTGTATCTTTTGCTTATGCTCATTGGCTGGTTAATTGATATTGATTCTGGATTTTTGTTTCCACAAGAATATATTGTCTATTCTAAAAGCAATAATTGATAAAATTTTGTGAATCCATGATTTATCGCTTATTTTTTCTTTAACTATGGTGTTTGATTTCCATTTCTATGGAAGTCAAAATGTTTTTGTGTATCTGATAATTAGATTACTCTATTCGTAGAGTAACTGTGCAATGGACAAATCTTAGATAACGAAACATCGTTTATCTCAAGACTACATAAGTGGAGTCGAAGCATTTTTGGATTTTGCTTTTGGTGTTGTAAGACAGAGATGGTAAAATGTCCTTGTCAGACTTTATATCTTGTTAAATACAAGCTTAGGGTTTAGATTAAGGGTGATTTAATCTGTCATGGTTTTCTACCTACGTATACAAATTGGTATCTCTATGGTGAAAAAAAAAATAGATTTTCAGGAGCAAACAGTGAGGTTAGAACCTGAATCTGATGGTGATCATGCTGAAAACCTGACTATGAATCTGCTTGAAGATATTTTGCCTGTGGAGGATCATTCAAAGCAAAAGGAGGCATTTGATTATTTGTTATCAGACTGTAATGCAGCTTTATATGAAGGGTGCCACACATTCAGCAAGTTATCATTTATGATTAAGTTGTATCGCATCAAGTGTATATCTAGGATAAGTGACAAAGGAATGTCAATGATAATTTATCTCTTGAAGGAAGCTTTTGAGCATGCAAAACTGTCAGATTCATCTAATGATATGAGGAAGATAATACATAATTTATGATTCAACTATGAGACTATTCATGTGTGTCCCAATGATTGCATGTTGTATTGGGGAGATGATGCATCTAGAAACATATGCAAAATCTGTGAAAAATCAAGGTGGAAGACATCTACAACAGTTCATGATACACAGGATAAAAAGAAGAAAAAGAAGCAACAAGCAGCTAAAGTCCTTAGATATTTTTTCGTTGAAACCACGCTTGCAGCGTTTTTTTATGTCATCCAAAACTGCTGAATATATGAGGTGGCATGCTTAATCTGAGAACAGAGATGGTGGACGAAGACATCCTAGAGATGGAAATGCTTGGAAAATATTTAATGAAAAATTTCCAAAGTTTGCATCAGTTCCAAGGAATGTCAGACTAGGATTAGCAACTGATGGATTTAATCTGTTTGGTTCTATGAGTACAAGCTATAGTGTATGGCATGTGCTTTTATTTCCTTACAATTTTCCGCCTTGGATGTCCATGAATGATACATCAATGATTTCTTCAATGCTAATCCCGGGAAAACACATGCTAGGTAATGATATTGATATCTATCTTCAACCTCTTATACAAGAACTAAGATAGTTATGGTATGATGGTGTTTCAACCTATGATGCTTCTTTAAAGGAGACATTTTGTATGCGTGCGGTTTTGTTATGGACCATCAGTGATTTTCCAGGGTTTGGAAATTTATCTGGGTGGAACATATACACAGGATTGGCTTGTCCTTCATGTAATGATGATGCTGCATAGTTTCGCTTACGCCATGGGAAGAAAAACTGCTACATGGGAAATCGTCGGTTTCTACCTCAAAGTCATATTTTCGGAAGGATAAGCAGCATTTTGATGGCTTTATTGAAACAAAGGGCTGCTCCTATTACACCATCAGGAAATGTTATTCTCCAGCAACTCAAAAATGTTCATGTTATTTTGGGGAAGAATGTAGATAATATTGGAAAGAAGAGGCGCAAGCTAGAAGTTAGGAAAAATCAATGGAGAAAGAGTAGTATATTTTTTAAACTCCCTTAATGGAAACATCTTCTATTACGTCACAATCTGGATTTGATGCACATAGAAAAAAACATATTTGACAATCTCATTTTTACCTTTTTGGATGATATAGGCAACTCAAAAGATAATCTCAGTGCTAGAAAAGATTTGCAGGAGCTTGGTTTTCGTCAAGAATTGTGGTCTAATGAAAATGGAAAATATCTTCCGGCATGTTTTACGATGGCCACACAAGAGAAAGATAGATTTCTTACTATCTTACAGTGTGTAAAGCTTCCAGATGGATATTCTTCAAATATATCTGCTTTTAGTGATCTGAATTAACGAAAAAAATTTGTGGGTTTAAAGAGTCATGATTGCCACATCTTAATGGGTCAGTTGTTGGCTATCGCTATACATAACGTTTTACCACGAGAGGTCTCATTTGTTGTAACAGATTGTAACAGAGTTATGTCGCTTCTTTCGAGAAATAAGTTCAAAGGTATTGGATATTAAAGAACTGGATAAGTTGCAGGAGGATATTTCATTTACGTTGTGCCATTTAGAGATGATTTTTCCTCCATCATTTTTCAACATAATGGTACATTTGACCATCCATCTGACAGAAGAAGTGAAACTAGGAGGTCCAGTTCAATTTTGATGGATGTATCAAGTTGAGAGGTAACTTAGATTCTATTTAAAAAGAAATATAATATATATATATATATATATATATATATATATATATATATCATCAAACAAGCTTCTCTTGTTTCACGACTGAAATAATTATGTTATATTTTCTCTGTAGGGTCTTTGGGCGTTTAAAGTCTTATGTCAGAAATCAAGCTCAACCTGAAGGGTCCATTTGTGAGCAGTATATTGCTGATGAGTGTCTTACGTTTTGCTCTATGTATCTTGATGGAGTAGAAACAAAATTTAATCGTATTGGTAGAGTGGATGATCACCCTATGGCTAAGCATAACTTAGGTCCTGGATCACAAATTCAACATGTTTTTCCTTTACTTGGGAGACATGTTGGTGCTTCTAGATTGGAGACACTTAGTCGTATAGAAAGACAACAAGCTCACTGATATATCTTAGTCAATAGTTATTTCTTAGATGATATTGTATAAGATTGCAATTCTAGAAAATAAGAGACGCAATATTAAAAGTCGGAGTAAACATAAGATACCACATGCACTTGGAAAAAAGAGTTTAGCGAGAAATTCTAATGAGATGGTAATCTTAGTTATATCTTACATTGCATTAATTTAAACTACGTTACATGGAAGCGTGGCTAAGGCTCCGATTCTTGCTTCGGAATCGGAAACGGGAGCGGAAGCGTCCGGAACCGCTCGGAAGCACGATGGAATCGCGATTCTCAAAAAGATGAATTTGGAAGCGCCTAGGAAGCGTAGATTCCGATTTGGAAGCGTAAAGAGACATAAATGGAAGCGTCGAATGATATGGCCAACTCACTTGTCAAATAACTTTAATCTATATATGAAGGTTATTTAATTTCGAGTATAATCCATTGAGTTATATCTCATGAAAGTAAAGAAACTTTTTTATCAGTTTAAGAAAAACAGATCTTTTACCGCGGAAGTAAGGAAGAAGAAGGAGGAGATACTAGGGTTTTTCAAGATTACACGTGGTTTTTTTATTTCAATACTCTATTTATGGATTTTATTTTAAATCTATAACTACTAGAATAAAGTGAAAGATGACCCACGTAAACCAACAAAACAAAAAAATATATTAAATAGAGATCACACGAAATTGAAAATTATCACATAGTTTGTTATAACATTTTATTTTCATATGATATTAATATTATGTTGATTTATATATATATACACGCTTCCAACACGTACTTGCTTCCTATTTCTTTTAAAAATTCCGCTTCGGTGCTTCAAAACGATTCTACTTCCATGTATCCGCTTCCAATTCCATGCAGCTTAGATTAATTATTAAATATGGTTTTGTTTATCTTTAGACATTCATTGCAACCACACTTTGTTTAGGAAGACCAGACTGGCATAGAACCAGATCGAGCTGATATTTTTGTTGCATCACATACTAGATCAGATGGAAGTTTAGTGTGCAACGAAGCAAGAGTCTCTGTGGTAAATTTTCTCTCTTTTTAAAATACGATAGTGGTGATTCTTTGTCCTTTTCTTAAGTTCTATTGTCTCTGTGATAAGTTTGGTGATAATTTTTGCAGGATAAACTTTCACAAGTAATGACTCAGAATATAAGAAATGAAGTACTAAATAATGAGGCTAGGCCAAATGATGCATTTGAGCAAGTGTTTGGTCCTGAGCATCCGGGACGAGTTCGATGAGTTGGACATGGACCCACACCGTTCAAGTATTTTTCAAATCTGGAATCTACTACGTCTAATGCCGAGATGATAGATATGAAGCACCGTAAGAAAGGACTTGAAGATAAACTAGAGATCGTGACTAATGTTCTGTTTGCTCTTACTGGATCAAGAACTCATTTTCAGGTAATATACAATTTCTTTGTGATTAAGAAGTTATCAATGTTCTTTGTGATTAAGAAGCACCATAATGTTTACATGAGAATGCAATAGGTGGAAACACAAAGTTAAACACCAATCTTCATCAATCATCTAGTATCAACAGTAGTGACCATGTAGCAAAATTAGAATTATATGTATCTTATGCATTACACTTGAAGTAGAACTATCTACAATTTATCTACAATTTCAGGAAAGTAGCATTACGAAGACTTGAACTGAAGCAGAAAGCCATTTGACTTGAAACTGGTATGTAAACAGATATGTTAGTTATTGTATAATATCTTGGTCTGTAGCTTTTAATTAGTCTCCTCTTAATAAGTCCACTCAATTAGTGTTGGACTCTGTTTTAAAAACTTTGAATTAATTATGAGAAACCAACGTTATTGCATGATGAATTTCTTTTGTTTAGTTATGGAATGCAAATGGGCAAGGGCGGACGTACGTTACGGTAAATTGGGGCACTTGCCACGGTTAAACTTTTCAGATTAATGTTATTTTACATGAGTTTTTAAGTATGCTCCTGCTAAAATATTTTTTATTGCCCCTATTACCCTATTTTCTTCTTAGATATACTTTTTGTGTTGTGTATAATATTAAAATATCCTACAAATACAATACAAAAACTTAATTTTGTTTATATTTCCTATGTTAACAAGCCCATATTCTATTAATAAAACAAAATTTTGTTACTTATATTAACTTGAAACTAATCAAATATTTTTAACTGATATAATTTTATTTAAAAAAATAATAAATAATAATTTAATATTATTGCCCCGGATAAAATAATTTTCTGGATCCGCCACTGCAAATAGGTAGTGTTGTTGTTGTCTTTAAGGCTACGTAGCTCGTTTAAGATAGAAGAAGCAAAGACTTTATTGTCCTTTTATCATTTGATCATTGATTATGGTTACTATGTTTTTTTTCCAATTTAGATGTGCGTTGGGTGTGGAACAAGGCAGTTGACTGGGAATAACGGAATTTCTTATTTTTATACATCAAACAATTTTTTGTATTTTTCATCATATACTATTTTATGACAATTATGTATTGTCCTTAAAATATAATATTTGAGCAAAAGTTAATAATAAAGAAAACTGTTTTGTAAACAAAAAGATATATAAAAAAAATTGTATTACGTCGGTAGGGGTGTCAAAATGGTTAACTCAACCCAACTCAACTCATTATCCAATGAGTTTAAAGTTAAATGAGTTTATGAGTTGACTCGACTCATTTAACAGTTGAGTTGGATCAACCCATGAATCCATATAGTTAAATGAGTTAGATGATTAATTGGGTTAATCCACTACACTATAAAGTAATTAATATTTAACATAAAAATAATTATAATTAATTTATATCATCGTTTTCATCATCGTCATTATTATCACTATCAACATCACATAACTTTAAGTGGAAATAATGGATTTGCATTTTAGCGGGAAAATTACGAGTTTGCGTTTTTTGCGGGAAAATTGTGTGTTTGAGATTTTGACGAAAAAATTACCGGTTTGTGTTTTGGCGGGAAAATTACGGATTTGGGATTTTGGCGGTAAATTACAAGTTTGCTTTTTTTTGGCGGGAAAATTGTAGGTTTGAGATTTTGGCGGGAAAATTACGGAATGCGTTTTTGGCAGAAAATTGTGGATTTTTCATTTTGGCGGGAAAATTGTGGATTTATATTTTTGGCGGGAAATTTACGGTTTTTAGCGGGAAAATAATAAATTCTGAATTTTGGCGGAAAAATTATGGATTTGCGTTTTTAGCAGAAAATTAAGAGTTTACTTTTTAGCGGCAAAATTGCGGGTTTGGGATTTTGGCTGAAAAATTATGATATGATGATGACATCATGATATTGTTATGATTGTGAAGGTATGATGATGATAGTATGAAGAAGATGATGATAGTAGTATGATGATAATGCTGGTAGTATGATGATGATGATAATAGTATGATCATGGTAGGATGATGATGATGATGATAGTATGATGATGGTGATAGTATGATGATGATGGTATGATAATGTTGATGATATTAGGTTAATCATGTAGAAATTGATGGGTAAATGGGTTAACTCATAAACTTATTATAATCAAACTCATTTGACTCATTAACTTATTTAATCATCAATTTATTTAATTCATCAACTCATTAGGGTCAAAAATTTTAACTCATTACAGTTCATGATTTGAGTTGAATTGAATTGAATCATTAGTCTTGACCCATTTTGACATCCCTATACGTCGGTTTGAAAAGCCATGCGAGGAACTGTAGAGTTATATAATAAGTTAATAATTCACGCTACAAGAAAAGCAAACAGAAGTTAGTTTTTAACGTTAAAGTTAACGTCAGTTTTACAAATGAAGCAAAAACACTTAACGTCGTTCCATGGTAAGTTAGTTACAAAACCGACGCTATATTATTAGAGTCATTTTTAAACTGATGTTAAAGCTTTATAAAACTGACGTAAAACCCCTTCTTTTTTGTAGTGCTTCTATATCAAAAGTACAAACTATTGATAGTATTTTAAATCTTTGATCATGATATATACTAGTAAGTTGAAGATAAGGAAAATTTTCTACCTAATTCAAATATATATAAATATATGATTCTTTCATTTTTATTTAAATTATTTTGAATAGTTATATAATAAATTTAATTAATAAATTTTTTGATTTTTTCTGTCATATTATGTATTCAAATATTTTGAAACAGACATATATTACTCAATCGATAAATAAAAAAATATTGGTACTATATCCCACATAAAGTGCTATTAATATTTTTAAAAAATCTTTATCATTTAGAATCTTACCTATAATTGTTTTTGAAATTTTGATAACTAATATTAAATGCTAATTTAGAAAATGAGGATTTATTTGTGAAAAGTACTTCAAAAAATACTAGTATAGATAAACAAAGTAGAAAGAAATATCAATTAAGATGGCAGTGCTCTTCAGAATTAGGCAGACAATTTTCTTTTATTTTCATAATGAGATATATAAAATAACAAAAGTAAAACAATCTTAAATTCAGAATCATGTCTCTCATCAGTGACCACTTTCTCTTTATTCTTTCCCTAAATATATAACAAATTACTGAGTAATTATATATCCTAGCATAAAAAGCGTCCATCTTAGTATTTTTTTCGCATGCTAATGATCAATGTCTAAGAGAGAAAATCAGAAGAAATGGATCTGACAGCTTGATGAAACTCTAGGAAGCTTCATAATAGCATTGGTGATCTCTGGTACTTGTTATTACCATTGTTGTCTTGTCGGCGATTCACTTTAACACCAACCTTCACAGTTTCAAGACATTTCAAATTTCCCAAGAAATACCTCATCTGTTTCAGCTCTCTAAGAGTTCCTCGATATCCTGAAATGTTTAGTATTTTCACTTGACATGTCAATAAACAGCATCCTCCCTCTTCCATCTGCTTCTTCTTCCTCCTCTTAGGGATGCAAGGGCAGGCGTCCCCGCACATATTTGTAACTTGGTGCACAAGACCCTGAAAAGCAAAAATAATTCAGGTATAAACATTAAAGCAAAGAAAAGAATAAGCAAATTCATGTACAATAAAAATGATCTCGCAAAGAAAGAGAATTATATGTTGCGCTGATCGAACGGAATTGATGATACCTCGATGGCTAAAGTTTCAAGGTTTGGAGAGTGGTTGAGGAGGAGTGGCACCACTTGTCAGCCTATATCTTTGTGACTCTCAAAAGATAAGAGTAAGGAGGTTGTGAAACACCGGCATTGTATCACAGCACAAGTGAAACACCTGGATATATAAATCACAACCAAAACAAACACATGAATACAAAATGAGACTTTGAAACAAATGATTAATAGAAGTATATGTATGAAGAAAAACTGACTGACCTCAAGAGTATCATAAGATAAGTGAAGGGTTTTGACATTGCTTATCCCTACAAGCAGATCTGTAATATCACCAGAAATATCATCATCATCATAATAATCATCATCATCCTCGTCGCTCTCATCATCATCCTCGCTCTCCGTCTCGTAGTTGCGCTCTTTCTCGTCTACCCATGATCGAATGTTGAGTCTAGCTTCTTCAAGGGAACCCAAATCAACCTCATATTTATCCGCGACAAAACTAGAATAGTCAAGGAACACAAGGCTGGGTGTCTCAAACAAACAACGCTCGTAAGCAACCTCACGGTAAAAGGGTAAACTGTGAAAGATGGTCAGTCGTTTGAGGGAAGGACTAGACACGACCCCACTCCAATCCGGGGGATCGTAATCGCCTTCATAGTGTAGGGATAATTCCTCAAGCACAGGGCAACCGTCGATGAAATGCTCATACGTGAACTTCGTATAGTTATCTGAAAACGCCACTTGAATTAGAGAAAGTGTTTTGAGCGCAGGGAAAAACACGCCTCCAGGAGGGAGACGACCGTCAAGAGAAAACCTATCACATATTGTGAGCTTAACCAATGTGTTGCTCGTGAAGAACTCAGTGTCTATACGATGCAGACCAACGGTCTTCAAGTGAAGTTCCAAGAAGCCGCGCTCCAGGACAGTGCGAATCCAACTGTCCACCCGAGCATCTTCATGCTGAAAGGCACAAACCAGAGAGAATCTCTTGACGGTGGTGGAATTGCTTAAGAGAGCAAGTGTTCTGTCCACAAAATCACAGAAGTATCGATAGTTACCACTTGCGTCATTCAAATCAAGGTTGTCTACAAGCGCAAGCAGGTTCCTCCACCTCTTTGACAGAACCGCTGTGCAAGCAGCACGATTTGTCCAAAGCAATGACAAGATTTTGCCAAGAACCTCATCGGGTAAACAGCTAATCAAATCTCTAGAACCCATATCTACTCTTTTGGCAGACATATATATAGATTATGGTTATAAAGAACCTATCAATAACAAAAATATCGATTTAGGGTTAGGGTGACAATAGCTCTAGACAAAAAAATCAACAGAATTGAAGGAAAATATCAAATAAGATTCCACTAAAATTCTAGGTCAAACATGCAAGCTTAACTCAAGACGATATGTAGATTGCGGTCAGAGATATATAGTAGAAGTAAAAACTTACGATTGGAAAGGAAACCAAACGAGGAATTCGAAAGCACGACGAGGCTAACAGGAGGATCGAAGATAAGTTTTGAGAGGGACGAAGAGCGAGAACGCAGCTATTTATACGTAATCAGTTTCCTTTTTTTACAAGGCAAAGCCCTAAAAAATATCAAAATTCCACGTCGACTCTGTATGGCCAACTGTTTTCGTCGAATATCCATCGTCGTCCTCAGCTGCCCCCTTGGGGTTTCGTAAGTTCTCTTTGATAATAAAGAGCACTGATTGATTTGTTCTAAAACCCCAACGTAGCGGAAGGAGAAATAGGGATTATACATTTTCTTTTTGTAGAAAGTAAAAACTAAAAAACATTGCTTTTTCATAATGGGTTCTATATATAATAAGCGTGCATGAGGCGAAATAATACAAAGCCCACCAAAAAACTAGTGTTTCGAGACCAAAATTAAATTAGGAAATTACGTACCACAGTGAACCAAGTGGGAACCATCATTAGTGATGATAATTATATCATCAAAATCATTTTGGAATTTGCTATTGGATAATAAAATTAAAATTTATATACAAATTGGAGTAAAAATTTGTACATTTATCGTAAGTCATCCCGCTTCCTACGAATGTAGGAATTTGGCTAATGGTCCGATCTGTTGTGGTCCAATCATTGACAAAAAAAAAAAAAATTGTACATTGAGATTGTTAGAATAACTTACAATCTGTGTAGAATTTGTATGGATACCAATTACCAGTACGTGAATGTCTCTAAACAATACATATATTTTGAGACAATATATAATATTATAATTACAAGATTATTCAAAAAGATAGAGTCAGAAATTAGTTGTAAACAATAATGATACAAAATTACTGGTTGGGGTGGATTCTCAATCTCACGTAAGACCTTCACATAAAGCCCAAAATTATTGGAATGTGAACAAGGGTATTGCGATCTTTTTGATAGATGAACCGACACAATATTCTATAAATAAGGGGATACAGTACCTGAAAAAGGGATAACAAAAAAAAGGAAGAAAACAATTAGAAAAAAACGACTAGCAATTGACGACAGACTCGTCAATAGTTTAAGTTGGACGAGCTATTTAGTTCGTCTGTTTTCTGTTCTCGTCTTATTTAACTCGTCTGGTTGAAAATTGTAGCCTGACTTTGACGTGCCTCGGCACAAATTTATAAAAAAAAAACTTCAATATCCTTTCCACCGAACTAAATCTCTAATTGTAACCAATAAGAACATCAATCAAATAAATGTGATTCTCTTCATTTTCGTGTCTATCTCGGCCTAGAAAAAAGAAAGAAAAAACGATTTCGTGTCCATCTATAATATGAGTTGTATTGCAACAATAAAAGGAATTAAGGGTTTGTGTAACGGCAATGGACATCTACTAAAACGCAGATGTAATGAAAATTCTTTTACGTTAATTCTCCAATATCATTACTTTATGAGTTTTGTTATATTTTCTAAGAAAACAGTAAAAAGTTAATAACTAATTCACAAAAAACCCAACCAAACAATCCTTAATTTTTCAATTTTTAACAATAAAATGAAAAACAAAATACTTATCTACCTATTCATTACCGGAAAAAATGGAATAATATAGGCCACCACGAAGAATACTATACTATCTTTAGCAATTCCAGGTTACATATAAGTTTTAAGTTTACCGCTTCAACAAGATTATTCAGTTCTACAAGGCATCACTGTTTAATTAAACTTTCTTTTCTTTTTTTCTATTAGTTACGAATTAAAAATTCAACAATCTAATCTAACCATTAAATTCCCCCAATACATACATGCATACCCTCTAGATGCAATTTTCACTAAATGGAACAAAAAAAAAAAAAAAAAAAAAAAAAAAAAAATCTTAGTTGACTGCATTAAACAGAAAAAATTAACTGCTTAATTTAATTATCTTTTAATAGCCATAGTTACAGAAACATTCGATCAAAAATAGTAGTAATCGTAATCACTATTCAAACAACCTTCTAGAAGAAAACAAAAACAAACTCAAACGCTACTCAAACTCTTTCTAAAATACACACACTCGGCCTCGCTCCACAAAGACCACAAGGGCAACACCGTCATTTCATGTACCTTCAAAATATGCCCGGTGATTATGCACACGCTTTATATAATGTAGACTCCCCCTTAACTGAATCAAAATAATCTAACAGAGAAGTCCCAAAAAAAAGGTTCTCTTTCTCTGATTTTTCGGAGAGTAACAAAAGAAAAAAACAAAAAAACGAAACAAATTCTCAAAATCGTGAGAGAGATAAGAACAAATCTCGATTTCGATCTCTTCTTCGTTCGGAGAGCAATGGCGGCGGCTTCGAATGGGAGCGAGTATTTCGAATTCGACGTTGAGACTGGTAGAGAATCGTTCGCGCGGCCGTCGAACGCCGATACTGTCGAGCAAGATGAAGAGGATCTACGGTGGGCGGCGATCGGGAGGTTACCGTCGCAGAGACACGGTGGTAGTAATCTCGGTACGACGATCCTTCGTCGGTCTCAGACGCAGAGTCAGACGACTTCTGGTTACGCCGACGGGAACGTTGTTCAGACGATTGATGTGAAGAAGCTAGATCGCGCGGATCGTGAGATGCTTGTTCGTCAAGCTCTTGCGACTAGTGATCAAGATAATTACAAGCTCCTCTCTGCTATTAAAGAACGGCTTGATCGGTATGTGACTCTTTCGATTCCTCTGTTTCTAATTTTAGGAATTTTTTTTTATATTATATTTATTTAAATTATAATTTTTTAAAATATTTCTATAGAGTTGGTATGGAGGTTCCAAAAATCGAAGTCCGGTTCGAGAATTTGAACATTGAAGCTGATGTTCAAGCTGGTACTAGAGCTTTGCCTACTTTGGTTAATGTCTCTCGTGATTTCGTTGAGGTTTGTCTTCTTTTTTTTTTTTTTTTTTATCTTCTGACTTTGCAAAAAAAAAGATTGTTTCTAATTGTGGATTCTGTCTCTGTTGTTTTGCAGCGTTGCTTAAGCAGTTTGATGATTATTAAGCCTAAGAAACACAAGCTGAACATTTTGAAAGATATTAGTGGGATTATCAAACCAGGAAGGATGACTTTGTTATTAGGACCACCAGGTTCGGGGAAGTCGACGTTGCTACTTGCTCTAGCAGGGAAACTTGATAAGAGTTTAAAGGTTGGTTTAAACATGTGAAGTTATTTACTCTATGTTCACATATATATCACATGCATCTTATTTTTTGGTATCTGTTACAGTTTAATAGTCACATGCATATGTGTTAAAGGTTTGTAATTTGATCATACAAAGATTCTGTTCACTTTTTTTTCTTTCTTTTTTGGTATTTATGATATAAACTTTTAACTTTTTGATTTTATAGAAAACGGGTAACATTACCTACAATGGGGAGAATCTTGATGAGTTCCATGTTAAGAGGACTTCAGCATATATCAGTCAAACCGACAACCACATTGCTGAACTCACTGTTCGTGAAACGCTTGATTTTGCTGCGAGATGTCAGGGTGCAAATGAAGGATTTGCAGGTTAATTTTTCATTTGGTGTTACTACTCACTCACTATAAAATCTTCTTCCAGTCAAATGTTCTTAAACATTTTCTGTTTTGATGTTATAGGTTACATGAAAGATTTAACCCGATTAGAGAAAGAGAGGGGTATACGTCCTTCTTCTGAGATTGACGCTTTTATGAAGGTCAGTGTCATATAGCTCCTATATCATGTTTCTTGATCACACAACAAAGCCTGACACTTTCTCTTTGTTATAGGCTGCTTCTGTCAAGGGTGAAAAGCATAGTGTTTCCACAGATTATGTGCTTAGAGTGCTTGGTCTTGATGTATGTTCTGATACAATCGTTGGTAATGATATGATGAGAGGTGTTTCAGGAGGTCAAAGGAAAAGAGTAACAACAGGTCTCTTTCACTCTCTTTTAACTTTATATCTATCTCACATAATTATCCACCAGCTCTGTTGTGTGCTAAACTGTTAAACCTGACCTATATATAATGCAGGAGAGATGACTGTTGGACCAAGAAAAACGTTGTTTATGGATGAAATATCTACTGGTCTTGATAGCTCAACAACTTTTCAGATTGTGAAATGCATCAGAAACTTTGTCCACCTAATGGATGCAACTGTTCTCATGGCACTTCTTCAGCCCGCACCAGAGACATTTGATCTGTTTGATGACTTAATACTTCTGTCAGAAGGCTACATGGTGTATCAAGGCCCTCGTCAAGAAGTGGTGGGATTTTTTGAGTCTCTAGGATTTCGTCTCCCGCCACGTAAAGGTGTTGCGGATTTTCTCCAAGAGGTATACATCCTAACTCTTTTTACAATCTTGTTGTTTATTTGTTAGGGTTTGGTTGTTGACTAAGACATTAATAGGTATGATTCAGGGATATAGTTTAGCAGTTCAACTTCACATGGTAGCCTAAAAGTCCTATTCTCTAATCGATTACACTGTTGGCATGCAGGTGACTTCCAAAAAGGATCAAGCTCAATATTGGGCAGATCCTTCGAAGCCATATCAGTTCATTCCTGTCTCAGACATAGCGGCTGCATTCCAAAACTCGCAATATGGGCATGCTGCGGATTCCAAGCTGGCCACACCATTTGATAAGTCATCCGCGGATCCTTCAGCTTTATGCAGAACAAAATTTGCCATATCAGGATGGGAAAACCTTAAAGCTTGCTTTGAACGAGAAATACTATTGATCAATCGGCACAGGTTTCTTTACACTTTTAGGACATGCCAGGTAATATATATCTACCTATTTTCATCTAGAGTATTAACAGTGCTATCTTTATGACTTGAATAGAGTTTCACTTTGTGTTATATAAAAGCTTCTATGTTTCTGATATGTAACATTTTGTGTTCCTTAAAGGTTGCATTTGTGGGATTTGTCACAGCCACGGTGTTTTTGAGAACTAGATTACACCCAACAAGCGAACAATTTGGCAACGAGTATCTGTCTTGCCTTTTCTTTGGACTAGTGCACATGATGTTCAATGGTTTCTCTGAATTGCCTCTCATGATATCGCGTCTCCCGGTTTTCTACAAGCAAAGAGATAACTCGTTTCATCCTGCTTGGTCATGGTCTATAGCCAGCTGGCTGTTGCGTGTGCCTTACTCTGTCCTTGAAGCTGTTGTCTGGACTTGTGTGGTATACTACAGTGTGGGACTTGCTCCCTCACCAGGCAGGTTAGTCATTTCCTCGGACGTTAATATATTTTTCTTAACCAATTGATTTTTTTAGTTTTGTAGTCTTACAAACAAATCTCCTTTTGTTCTCCCTTAGGTTTTTCCGATACATGTTACTCCTCTTCTCGGTGCATCAAATGGCTCTCGGTTTATTTCGTATGATGGCTTCTCTAGCAAGAGATATGGTCATTGCTAATACATTCGGATCTGCAGCAATCTTAATAGTGTTCTTGCTTGGTGGATTCGTTATTCCAAAAGGTTAACTATCACTAGCTACTTCACTACTTCTTGCATAAAAGAGTTTATTTGTTGATTCGAGTTGCTAAAATAAATTACTCTTTTCATTTGCTACAGCTGATATTAAACCCTGGTGGGTTTGGGGTTTTTGGGTTTCGCCATTATCCTATGGACAACGTGCCATTGCGGTCAATGAATTCACAGCCACACGGTGGATGACGGTGTGTTCAATAATCTCTTATTCTAGCTAATATTACTTGCATTATAATATACAATGCTTAACTATATACTTTTAAAATATCATGCAGCCATCCGCTATATCGGATACTTCAATTGGATTCAACCTTTTAAAGATACGTAGCTTTCCCACAAATGACAATTGGTATTGGGTTGGAATTGCGGTTCTCATTGGTTATGCAGTTCTCTTCAACAACGTAGTCACTCTCGCCCTGGCTTATCTTAACCGTGAGAATCTCTATTGCTAATGATTTTTTTTTTCTAGATATGTGTAGCAGTATTGTGAGGCTTAGTTCTTTTGTTTTTTTCTCTTGCAGCTCTAAGAAAAGCTCGAGCAGTTGTCTTAGACGATCCCAATGAAGAAACCAAAACTGCTTTAATGTCAGATTCAAAACAAGGAAAAAGTGAGAAAAAGGGAATGATCCTTCCCTTCCAACCATTGACAATGACTTTCCACAATGTCAACTATTATGTTGATATGCCAAAGGTTTAAATTCACTTCTCTGTTTCAGTCACTTTTTTCGTATCAGCTCTTGTCTATGGTTTACGTAAATGTTTATTCTTTTCTTTTTTGGAATTTTAGGAAATGCGTTCTCAAGGTGTCCCAGAGACAAGACTACAGCTGTTATCAAATGTGAGCGGAGTCTTTTCACCTGGTGTTCTTACAGCTTTAGTTGGATCAAGTGGTGCGGGGAAAACGACGTTGATGGACGTTCTTGCTGGTCGAAAGACAGGTGGATATATAGAGGGAGATATTAGAATCTCTGGTCACCCAAAAGAACAACGAACGTTTGCTAGGATCTCCGGGTATGTTGAGCAGAACGATATACATTCTCCTCAAGTCACTGTTGAAGAGTCCCTATGGTTTTCGGCTAGCCTTCGTCTTCCTAAAGAGATCAGCAAAGAGCAAAAGAAGGTTAGTAACTAGCTCTGAATTAGTTTTATTACTCCATTTGGTTCTTCTGATTTGGATAGTTTTACTGAAAATATGTTTTCATGTTTTTTTAGGAATTTGTGGAAGAAGTAATGAGACTTGTAGAGCTTGATACTCTGAGATATGCTTTAGTAGGGTTACCTGGTACAACAGGACTTTCTACAGAACAGAGGAAACGTCTAACAATTGCGGTTGAGTTAGTAGCAAATCCATCAATTATTTTCATGGATGAACCAACATCTGGACTTGATGCAAGAGCAGCTGCAATTGTGATGAGAACTGTAAGGAACACTGTTGACACTGGAAGAACAGTGGTTTGCACCATTCATCAACCAAGCATTGACATTTTCGAGGCCTTTGACGAGGTTTGCCCTAAGTTTTCTTGGATTACAAGACTGTTATGAATTGTTGTGTTATCAATGGATGATCTTAACGTATGTTCTCTTTTTGCTCAACCTTAAAAATACAGCTGCTTCTAATGAAACGAGGGGGACAGGTTATATATTGTGGGAAATTGGGTAAACACTCACAGGTTCTTGTAGATTACTTTCAGGTACTTGTGTTGGCCTTCTCTTCTTCGTTTTAGATCTTTGCACTCAGTTACTTGTGCCCCAAGTAAAATATGACAAACCCTAAACCCTCTACAGGGGATTAACGGAGTGCCTGCAATATCAAGTGGTTACAATCCAGCAACTTGGATGCTTGAAGTAACTACGCCTGCTTTGGAAGAGAAATATAACATGGACTTTGCAGATTTATACAAGAATTCTGACCAATTTAGGTAACTATCACAACACATATAACTACATTTTTGAATCTCTTTTAGCATATAAATATCAAAATTTTAAAATCTAACCATATATACTATGTTGTACAGAGGAGTGGAGGCAAACATCAAGCAGCTTAGTGTTCCACCAGAAGGTTCAGAGCCAATAAGCTTTACTTCAAGATACTCACAGAACCAACCATCTCAATTTCTACTCTGCCTCTGGAAACAGAACCTCGTCTACTGGAGAAGTCCAGAATACAATCTGGTGAGATTGGTCTTCACAACGATTGCTGCGCTTATACTCGGCACAGTCTTCTGGGACATTGGTTCCAAGAGGACTTCTTCACAGGATTTGATCACTGTAATGGGGGCTCTCTACTCGGCTTGTCTATTTCTTGGAGTTAGTAACGCTTCATCGGTACAACCAGTTGTATCAATCGAAAGAACGGTTTTTTACAGAGAGAAAGCGGCAGGAATGTATGCTCCAATTCCTTATGCAGCTGCTCAAGGTCTTGTGGAGGTACCTTATATTCTCACCCAAACCATCCTCTATGGTGTCATCACATACTTCACCATTGGTTTTGAAAGAACACTCAGTAAGTTTTCTTTGATTCTTTTTTCCGTAAAACTCAATCATTCTCTATCTGCATTAACTATATAATTAATAATACTAATATAATGACATTGGAACGCAGGCAAGTTTGTATTGTATCTGGTGTTCATGTTCCTCACCTTCACCTACTTCACCTTCTATGGCATGATGGCGGTTGGTTTCACCCCGAATCAGCACTTAGCCGCGGTTATCTCCTCTGCGTTCTACTCTCTCTGGAATCTCCTCTCTGGTTTCCTCGTCCAAAAACCAGTAAGTATTTCACTCTACGAAGTGATGAAAGGCCGCTAGTGCATTCGAACAATCAAGAACTTTTTTTTTTATGATGTCATGGCTATTAAAGAATTTGATTCTTTAACCTATTTTAATGTGTTTGTTTTGGTGTTTTCAGTTGATTCCAGTGTGGTGGATATGGTTCTATTACATATGTCCAGTGGCGTGGACACTTCAAGGAGTGATCCTTTCACAGCTAGGTGACGTGGAGAGCATCATAGACGAGCCAACGTTCCATGGCACGGTGAAGGAGTTCATTGAACTTTACTTCGGCTACAAGCCAGATATGATCGGTGTATCTGCAGCAGTTCTTGTCTGTTTTTGCGCTCTCTTCTTCTCTTGCTTTGCACTTTCAATCAAGTACCTCAATTTCCAGAGAAGATAGAAGTCCTCCTATGTTATATCACTTTCATATTTTTGGCCTGCCTTTTTCACTGGTGTTCCGTTCTACGAGTAGTAGTTAGGATTTTTTTTTTTTTATGTTTACCACAGAGAGAACTATAGTTAGCTTTCCTTGACATTGACGAAAAAAAAACAAACACAGGAAAATAAAATTCTGTTTTGCTCTGTTTAGTGCTATTTTTTGTTAGTTTTGTACACTGAACACACTGCATATGTTGGTTGATCTGTTTTTTTTTTTTTTTGAAGGTTTCACATTTAACCCCCATGATTATGGTAGTTCATTTACCGTCTTTCAATTTGTTGTATTTTTGTTCGACTCATTACTAATTACTCCATATGTTCAATAAAAATGCATGTTTTAAAAAGTGTCACAATGATTCTGATGTAAAAGCTTTTTGGTCCGAGGTAGGTTTATCACTTTTTTTTTGCTATAAAATATACATATTTGACGATTCTTCGCTAGCGTCACTTTCACTCCGTCACCGATCCAATCGTATCCTCCCAACAAAACACTTCATTGCACTACCCATTGGTCCTTCACGCAATCTCGTCACTTCTTGATCCCGAACAACCGCTTCCCCGGGTCGGTTTCTTCCACGTGTCGCCTCGTATCATATTTCTCCCTCTACTACATCCGACAAATATATATCTTTAGAAATTAACAAATCGAGAAACTGATCGCTCCGTCCAAGCTCTGGAGATGAATAACGAAGTCGACGGTGATGAAGAAGAAGACATGGAGGTGTGGGATACGTTGAGTAACGGATTCAAACGCGCGCAAGCCGTTCTCGATCAGAACCGTGAGTTGATACAACGGGTCAACGAAAACCACATGTCTCGGATCCCTGATAACGTCGCTAGAAACGTTGCTCTGATCAACGAGATCAACGGTAATATTTTTCGAGTTATGGAGATTTACTCTGTTTTATCTGTCGATTTCGCCAACAAATTCGATCAGCAGCGGAGGACGGCCAAGAACGTCGACACTACAACAACTACCACCACGGCCGGTTCTTACGGCGGCAGACGGAGCTCTTTCGGTTCCTGAGACGCAATTCACAACAAGCTCCGATTTTAGCTTTTGCTGTTGGTGTTGATGTCATTAATTAAGGATCCTCGCATTAGTATTTTGTAAGTTATATTGAAACTTAAAAAGTGGTCAAAGCCACCTTGTCAAAAATAATAAGTTCCAACATCTTGATGAATCAGTTCAGTTTTCTAGATACGTTTACATGTTAACTCCCAAAAGCCATGATAAAGCACATTTAGAAATTGAGAAAGGAGGCAGACGAGATAAAAGAAATTGATGATTATATTCATTAAGATAAGGAAACCCTAAAGGGGTCTAACCATTTTTTATAATTGAAAAAAAAAAAGCAAAAAAAGAAATTAGAAATTTATGAAGGTGTCTATTATTCGAATGGTAGACCAACTAACTAATGAGGTTCTCAAAATTTAAATTTTACAAAACTTGTGTATAAGTTAAATTCACTCAACTTCCTCTGACTGCTCTACAATGGGTACGAGCGAGAATCTGAAAAATGGAGAGGCAACTGAACTTTGTACATGTGATGTATCTTCAAATGACCAGTTGGTTTGGTTAAGCTCAGTAAACTCTTCATCCTAAATAAACAGATCTAATCACCCATAAAAACTTTGTGAAAAAACCCTGAATCTAACAAGCAAACTACTCAGATATATTCAATGAAGAACAAAACGTCTTTCTGAATAATAAGCAATAGATCTTAAAAAATAAGGAAGGAGTTTAAGAATTCTTCTGTCTACAAAAAAGTTCAGATCTTTCTCTCCCAAAGCACTCAAAAAGCTAAAACTGCTAGAATAAAACTTAAGGGTTTCCTAGACCTAAAAACACTATATATATGTCCTAAAACACGTCAGAGACTAATCTTGTAATTATGGAGAACTTCGGGCAACTTTATAAAACTTCCAAAACTTGGTTCTCTCGTCGGTTAAACTGGGTGTGTCGACCGACACCAAAGGTGGTGTCGATCGACATATCACTCTTGATTGGCTCCAAGTTGATTTCCTCCGGTTAAATGCTCCAAAATGATCCAAATTGCTCTACTTTGCTTTTTCTATGCCAAAATCCTAGAAAACGTGTAAAAGCTCAAAACATCCTACAAAATAAATCAAAAGACTCAAAAAGCATATTTATATCATGGTTAAAAACCGTAAAAACCATGATATATCAAATACTTCCACAAGACCTTGAGCAGCTACTCTGGTTTAAGCAATGAAGTGTATGATTGGCGCAAATAATCAGAATTTCATATTCCTAACCGATTGTTATGACTTGATGAAGATGGTGTTTTCGACTTTTGAGTGGTCTGCCTTCATAATTTATCTAGATGAGATTGAAACTGATAAGGATAAATTTACTACTTTCTCTTTGGTTTTGATTTCCCGTTTAGAAAATGATAGAGCGGATAAGTTGTTTTAGCACTTAGTCACCTATGTAAATATTAACCCTTTCAATTAGCTTAGTTACCTATGTAAATATAAAAAACTATGATTTATATAAAATTTTATATTACCTTAATCTATTTAATTATCGTGTACTCGTATATACTAGCCGATGTGGAATCAAACTTTTATTTGGAGGTGGTGGTTACTATTTATCTTCTAACACATATATGCATGTACGTATTTGTTTTAGCAGAAACTTGTGTCCCTCGTATTGTTAACTTATTTTCACAAACATATTTTTTATTTGATGAATAATTAAGTCAATCGATCCATAATCAAGTCAAAAGATTTTAGTTAGATATCAATCCATAATCAAGTCAACCTGTAAATGATGATTATACAAATGATACATAACTTAAATCTATTTAAATTATTAATGTCTTAATTTTATATCCATGACTCATATATTTATTATATAGTCTATCAAAAAACATTTTTTGATATATTTTTTAAGTTTTATATTTTTATAACCAACTAATGACCTAAATCCAAATTTAATAAAATATTTTTTAATGTAAAATATTTCATGGATTTATTCTATTTCTTTAATCGCCTAACAGTATATATGGTTGTGTAAATATACTCTATCAGGCGTGTTTAATAGAAAAATATTTTTTTAAAGATTTATTTTTATTGTTTCATTTGTCTATATATTTTATTTTTTAAGTTGTATTATTTTTTGAAATATCATCTTTAAGTGTATTCATTGCTAGTAATTAATAATAATGTAGGTAAAGTAATTATTGTAATTCCTAAATCTCGGTATAACTAAGGAAACCAATTCATAAACTATTTTATAACTAAATAAAGAATCAAATAATAACTATAACTTTATTACCTATAATTATTATATTGTTTATTATATTATTTTAATTCCTAAATCTAGGTGTACTTTTGAAATATTAAATAGGAGATATGTAAACTGTAGTTGCAAGTTTTTGTGCTTGTAGCTAATTTCACAAGTTTGACAACATGTATACCCTAAAAAAATGGTCTCGAATATGGTTCATTCAAGTTATTGGACAACAACAATTTTCGAAATTAAATTATCTTCACCAAAAGTTTAAGTGGCTCATGGTTGTGTATATAGATAGCTAATTAACTATAGCCAATAAAGTATTTAATGGAAAAAAAAAACACATATGGTATTAACAGATCCATTCTAAACATCTCAATTGAATTATTTGTTATTTTTTTTTCAAATTAAACAAAAATCTTAATAATATTCCACCCCATCTTAAGTATCTTCATCAAATTAAGTTTGTTTTATGAATTTAATTTATAGATGAATTATATTTGATTACAACTCTGTCAATACATTATCATTATTAAGATATGATTTAAGTTTTAAAACAAAATTATGAAGAAGAAGATAAGCAAAACATAAGCAATATATAAACAAAAAGTTATACTTGTTCACATTTACTCGGTTTGGATCCTCTGTATGCTACAAAATCGTGAGAATATCATCCATAAACATGAAAGTAGTTGAGCTATCAAGACCAGTAGATATTTCATCCATAAACCACATTTTTCTTGGTCCAACAGTCATCTCTCCTGCATTATATATAGGTCAGGTTTCACAGTTAGCATAACAGAGCTGGTGGATAATTAAGTGTGAATAATAATAAATGCATGCCAACCATCATGTGTTTCTCCTATCATCTTTGTTTGATTTTGTTTTTAATTATTTTGACAACATGTATACCCTAAAAAAAATTGTCTTGAATATGGTTCATTCAAGTTATTGGACAACAATAATTTTTGATATTAAATTATCTTCACCAAAAGTTAAGTGGCTCATGGTTGTGTATAGCCCTGAGTATTTAATCCGAAACCGAACAAACCGATCCGAACTGATCCGAATAAACTGATCTAAATCGGTTTCGGTTTATCTGTTAAAACCGATCGGTTTCTGTATAGATTGAAAATCGGATTTCGGTTTTAAACCGATCTGAACCGAAATTCAATCGGTTATCCGCGAAACCGAATACATATTAAATTTCTATACATTTGGGTTTATAAATTAAAATTATTTCCGGGTCTTGTTAGAAGCCCATTAACCATTAATGGATCCATTATAAAAATTTAAGCTTAAATAAGGAATCATCACCTTGAAGATAAAAGGACACATTCTAGCCAACTAAGCTGTCTCGACTTTTTGATTTTACCCTCCAAATGATATATATAATGCATTCGGTTTAAGTTCGGATTTTTTAAAAAAATTGAAAACCGATCCGATCCGAAAAACAGTCGGATTCTAAATGGAATCTATATATCCTAATCCGAAAAATCTGAAATCCGAAAAATCCGATCCGATCCGAACCGAAAATTCGAACGCCCAAGACTAGTTGTGTATATACATTGTAGCTAAATAACTATAGCCAGTAAATAACAAGTTATTGGTCAATAACAAAACATATTTATATCCCACAAAAGAGCTAAAAATATTATATTTTGATAGAGTCATATTACTTAAAAAAAAGTCGCTAATAAAAACATGAAAAATCTTGTAGTTTTTATATTAATTAGTATTATGTGTTTTGGATCGAATACTGAAGGTATCTTCAATACCAATTGCCCTAAATGCAGATTGGAGATAATAAACGATCTTGGTCCTGGTCGAACTCTTCAATATGATTGCCATTCTAAGAACAACAATTTAGAAGTTAATATTTAGAATTCAAAGCCAATAAAACAATTCTTTTTCGGGAGGATGTATTCAAAACGACGATATGGCGTTGTGTCTTGAAACAAGGTTTGTAGATGAAGTATTCTCACGATTTGGTAGCATACAGAGGATCCAAACCGAGTAAATGTAAACAAGTATATTCATGGCGTGCCAAACTTGATGGGATTTATTAGGAGAAAAATTCAAAAGGTCTGCCGAAGCTTATGCTTCCATGGATTAAAAAGTAATGTGTTTTCCTTTTCCTATTTTTGCTATTTTTGTAAATTTATTTATTAATTTTTTTTGAAATATGCTTTATCATGGCTTTTGGGAGTTTACTTGTAACGTATCTAGAAAACTGAACTGATTCATCAAGATGTTGGAACTTATTTTTGACAAAGTGGCTTTGACCACTTTTTCAGTTTCAATGAGTTTTCCGAAATCGTTCATTGGAATTAACGGATCGATGGAATCGTCGCTGCCAGCACTACAAAGTTGTGTATTTGACCTCAGTATATATATATTCAATATGTAAATATTCAATTTTTGCAGGTCATGAAGTTACTGCGTAAAACCGTTAAAAGTAACAGCCAAGAACTTTGATGGCAAAACTGCGATGGACATACATCAAACTCACAAGTCTACAGCTTGTTTCCCTGAAGCAAGAAGAATATTTCATAGTGCTAAAGAAAAACTAGTTTGTCGTTCCACAACTACTCTTGCAGAATATTTGAGCAAAGATCTATCATTTATTGAGAAACAGAACACTCTCTTGGGGCTGAACAATTTCAGCATCATTAGAGACAGTTCTCGAAACACTAGCAACCGCTGCGAAACAATTCTTTTGGTGGCTATACAGAGGAGTGGAGACAAACATCAAGCAGCTCAGTGTTCCACCAGAAAGGTTCAGGGCCAATAAGCTTTACGAAAAGATACTCACAGAACCAACCATCTCAATTTCTACTCTGCCTCTGTTTCCAGAACCTCGTCTACTGGAGAAGTCCAGAATACAATCTCGTGAGATTGATCTTTACAACGATTGCTGCGCTCGGCACAATTTTTTGTGACATTGGTTCCAAGAGGAATTCCTCACAGAATTTGATCACTGTAATGGGGGCTCTCTACTCGGCAGAGTAGAAATTGAGGTGGTTGGTTCTGTGGGTATCTTGAAGTAAAGCTTATTGGCTCTGAACCTTTCTGGTGGAACACTGAGCTGCTTGATGTTTGTCTCAACTTTTCTGTACAAAATACTTAAATACAAGTTACCTTTCATCACTTCATAGAATGAAATACTTAAATGGTGTTACCGTTTTACGAGTACAATAGAATTGTCACGCATTTGGAGTTGTGCATGCATTTTGGGACAAGTCTTGTGGTTGTGCCAATGTGAAACACTCACCAACAAGTAACCTAACAAAAACTCAAAATTCATGATTAAATGTTTGGACATCAACGGTTTTAGCCATAAAGAAGAGGTTCCTTGTTGAACATCTTCTACATACGTATTTGTAGTCCAAGATCAGAAAGTCTAAATTACTTACTTGCAAACAAAAGCTGGTTCAAATAACATAACATTATATATGAGCTACGTTTCAGACAAAATTACTAAGCCAGCTAATTGGGAAACTATATATAATGTTAGATTAGTCATTGTTTAGGGTCTCTTTTGGTTAAACTATGACGCTAGACTCCTTCTATCGTATTGTGGAACTTTGGAACAAAAAAGATGGACTATAAGTCATCTATGTCAATTCAAGGTCGACCTTTTTTATTGGGAATTCTCAGACCAAATTTTTTGCCAAATAGTGCTAGACTGCTAGTGTTGCTTAACTTTGTAGAACCATACGTTTATAGGGAAACTGATAAATGGATATCAAACTGATAAATTGAAACCTTTGACATAGATTTCAACTCCTTTCTAACTTTACCAGTACTCCACCAGGTTGGTTCGATGGAGATTCCAACTCTTTTTAAACACATGGAGTTGGCAAGTAGAAATCTTACCAAATCTTTCTCTCCTTTTCTTCCTTTATAGTTTTCCCACTCAAAGATCTCGAGACTGTTTGACAAACACTCTGGAACAAAAGCCGGTGGGTTGAAACAAATTGAGAGATCCTCATCTTGTTTTGCACTTGTCTATAAAGCAACAACATTCAAAATAAGTAGCTAAAACGTTTGTTTCAATTTGAATTTGTACATCAATTAGTCCATCTAAACTTCATGTACGTGCTTGATGAGAAGGACTTTTAGTTTAGGAGAATTTTGAAGAAAAATCATAGATGGTTCCAACCAATGTAATCTAAATGTGAAAATTTTGCATTCAACAAGCTGCGAGAGGTCAATGTTCTGAAAACATCCAACCTGCCAATGCCAATGCCATATATATATATATATATATATATAATGCAGCAAATAAGTCTGATGCTGGCAATTCGATAATAATAATAGTAAATAAGGTTGAAAAAGACACTATGTAGTATGTACTGTCTTTAAGTTCAAACAAGTCGAGATGAATAACCGAGGAGAGAGACCTGGTAAACTCGTCATCAAGATGAGACAAAACTTGGATAAGTGCCTTATCAACTATCAAGGCGGGGCCTGTTCTCAATGTAAGAGTTTTGCGAAACATCCAGGAGGAAGCTTTTACTTAAAGTTGGAGAATCGATAACCAAAGATCCCCCCCTAAGTTCCGTTATTGTCTGTTGCTACTACTATATGAGTGTAATATAAGGGTCTTTAAACAAGGCACTTTGACTATGATATTTTTCAGGTTGTCACTGCGCTGTCGTTCCACACCCAAATGTTTGAGAACATGACAACCAGATAAAAGCCTCACAATAGCATTCTCATCTTTGTACACAACAGAGAAGAGGCAAAGAATTTCTAAAGATGGAGAGCAAACCAGACAAGGAACATCCAAAAAAACCTTGTCGGAAATAGTAAGAAAGACTAGAGTGTTGCATACGTAAAGGCGATCAGGTAAGCTGATAAGCTCTGACAACCAGCTGAGCTTAAACTCTAGCTTTCGCACCTTTCGATCAACCGCATCTTCAATCCACTTTATAACATCAACACCACCAATATCAATAGGACATCCACGACCGAGTTGTACACACAGAGCTTCTAAAACATGACCCTTATGGAGCTTCAATGACTCGTTAAGAAACCACCACACGTTTAAACCATCAAATGAGATCATCATAGAGTGTTGATTGTTGTGTGTTTGCACAAACAGAGTCTGGTTCTGTAAAATCAAGTCCTTGAGATACATAGTTGCCAAATCTACTTAAGGATGGTTATGAAAATGACTTAAATCCCTAAAGACCATCCCAATTCTGAATTTCTTGACATTCACCAACAACACCACCAGAAAATCAAATCAAATCAAAACTCTTCTCTATAAGTCAATATTATTGAAACCAACCTTTGAAACTTAAAGTGATACTGTTCTTGTAGCCTTTGGGACATGTTTGATTATAACTAACTTGTAATAGTAACTTAAAAATCGTATTTCTCCTGAAGAAGAAGAAGAAGGGTTTTTGGGTTTACGGTTTAGAGAGGAAGTTCTCCACTGTCTGCAATTACGACTTTGCTCTTAGGAGTTCCGCTTTGCTTTCCTTCAGCTTCAATCTTGTAGACAACATCCATTCCTTGCTCCACTTTCCCAAACACCACATGCCTTCCATCTAACCAGCTTGTTTTCACGGTTGTAATAAAAAACTGCGAACCGTTTGTGTCTTCTCCCGAGTTTGCCATCGAAAGCAAACCTATGTCGAATTCACATACCAACCATCAGGTCTTCAACAACAAGTTATGACACTCGCCAAACTTGGCTTAAAAGAGAAGGAAGAAAACGATAAACCACCTGGCCCGGTGTGCTTCAGCTTGAAGTTCTCATCTGCAAACTTCTGACCGTAGATTGACTCTCCACCCATACCGTTTCCATGCGTGAAGTCACCTCCCTGGATCATAAAGCTGGGGATGATTCTATGGAATTTGCTTCCCTTGTAGTGTAGAGGCTTCCCACTCTTCCCAACACCTTTCTCCCCTGTCAAAATCAAATCATATTATCTCATCGTCTGCCTTGTAATATTTAAAACGAGATTATGCATAATATAGAGTTATATGGTGAAACTATACCTGTGCACAGAGCTCTGAAGTTTTCTGCAATAAGAAAACACACACACACACACACACAATCAAGAATTAATCCCTTGGATTTAACATACAAACATGATCAAAAACTTCAAAAACCCATTATTATTTAACCTGCAGTTTTAGGAACTGCCTTGCCAAATAGTCCTATAACAACGCGACCTGCGACAACATAAACAGAACCAATCAAACATCAACACAAACCTTAGAATCTCTGTAAGCTGAAGAACAACATTTTTCACTTAATAAGTTCAAGGGAATCATATATACCAGCGGATTTGCCGTCGATCTCGACATCGAAGTAAACCTTGTGAGTAATCTCCTCCTTCAGATCTTCTTTTGCCTAAATTGAAGAACAAACCACAAGATTGACTCAAAAATCAACGGAGATTAGAAACTGTTGTTACTTTCCACAAATCAGAAACAGTGATCATATCATCGTTATTAACTCCAGAAGCCTAACTAAGTACATGTGTGTATTAGACAACAAACCACTTAGAAACTCTCTTTTAAACAATCTGGTGACTTCAATTTGTAGATCTGGATCATTTGTAGCCAGATTCGTGAGGGTATAAGCAATGGTTACCTCGATTAAAACTACGGCTCCGAGAAGGAGGAGAGTTCCAAATAGAATAGAGCTTGCTCTCGCCATCTTCGTCATCTTCTTCTTCTCAATCGAAACAGAGTCAGTAAGTAAAACGATCGATTGATGATGATCACACCTGAACGAAGCTAACATGCGCCGGAGTTGTTTATTGGACTTTCTTAGTGGGTTTTATTGTGGGCTTTTTACAGTTTGTAATTTGTAATTACTGAGAAAATATGCAAATCAAAATGTACTTTTAGTTGACAATTTATTATTCATGTAAATTTTTTAATTTTTTTCTCAGAATTCATCATCATTAAACTGAAAAATCTTAAGTGTATCTATCTGTGGTTTTCCCACAAAGACAAATGACTTTGTTGTGAAAGGCACTGAAACTCATACTTTTTTTTTTAGTAAGGTGTAGTAGCTACAAAAGCCTACAAGACTCTTGATTTTGTATTTTGCTTCCTACTTTTCATTAACCTACTTTTTTTTTTCTTACTATGTTGATATATACCGTGAAATGTTTATCTATATTACCGTGAAATGTTTATCTACAAAGTCATGTTTATTCCTATAATTACCGTGAAATGTTTATCTATATTATGTTACTTTTCTATGTGAAAAAAACTAATTTACTAACATGTGAGACGAATTTTTTTGCATATAACATGTGATATGTTTTCTTGAAGACGAACTTTTATATTATCTTTAAAATTGTTCTATATTGATTTATCGGTCTATCCATACTACAATAAAATGCTAGATTTCATCTCAATCATACTCTTTTTGTTATATCTTAATAACAACTATTCAAGTTTTTATTTTCTTAATTAAAATAAAAACAAAAAACAAATTGTGTAGGAGAAGAACACATTTTAAAAATCTTAAACTAATATGTAAGAATAGTAAATCTCACTAAGAAACGGGAATCATAATGTATAAATCGTTAATCTAACTTAAATATGGGTAATCGTAAAGTCTTAAACAAAACTCTTGTGTGTGAGAAAAAAAACATCTTAAGAAACTAAAACTAGTAAAAGATGATAATAGCTGCTACCCCTAAATCGAAGCCTTGATATTTTTCCTTTGAATAATATAAATGTGGAAAACATGAAGATTTAAACCATGTATGACCACAAAATATAAAGTATACTAAATATATATACAACAAATTATATTGTAAATTTTGATGTTTCGTAAATATAAAAACCATTAAAAATATATATATACAATTTGCAAAGGAAATAGGGGCTAGTAAGAAAAATCCAACTCTCCGTTTGTTAAACTAGCGGTTGTATGTAGACCATCAAGCTTTTATTCAAATGGTTTGTAATCACTTCATTTTACTAATTCTAATCGCATGTATGAACCATACACTTGATGACTTGAACCACTCGTTTTAACCGTTTGCTTATCCATGTGTGTGGTGTGATTAATAAAATTTTACGTCCTAACAGTTTCTAAATATAGTTTCAATCAAAGCCGTAAGTTAAGTTCAATTCATAATACAATAATATAGTTTTGACTCTTTTACGAAAGACATACAAAAAAGTAGGTCACCATAATTGACCAGTTACCACAACATTGTCGTGGTAGTGTCACTAAGACGACAACGACACCACCCAAAAGTTCCACCTCTCTCTCTAGTCTCTACTAAACATAATCATCGAGTCGTTGCGTCATTTTATTTTCCATATTAATTTTATGACACTAATTACTTGACGCATGTCATCAGGACAACATGTTCTTCGAATATTTACAAAATTCTGACATTATTACATGTTGATCCACTTACTTTTGAAACATTCGCTTTTCATCCGTAATCGCTGGAGAACCTTTCACACTCAAGTACTCATAAAAAAAAAGTCATTACATTTTAATATAAAACAGACTACTTTTGAAAAGATAAAACATCTACGTTATCTTTTGACAATTGAAAGTCTTTGCAATCCTTATAAAAGACAACTAATCTTTCACTTTGTTCTAATTTTTAAGTTATTCACATGATATTTTCATCTCGGTAGATTAATTTACCAAAGAAAACATCTCCTATAAATTGCGGTAGATTGGTATTATGAATTTGCTCACGTTGAATATACTTTATATTTAGTATCATCAACATGATAATTAGTTCAAAAATAAAATAAAATAAAACTATCTAAACACGTATAACTATGTCATTTTTTGAATTTACAGTTAAAAACCTAATGAACTAAAATATATTTTCATAAACCACATATTAATTGAAGCTCAAGTTATGGAATATAGGCTAAATCGTTAGGATTAGGGAGAAAAGTTTAGCGATCTATTTCGCCTGATTTACTCGAGTTATAAAATAAAAATATATATAGTGATTCTTAATAGATTCTAACGCATTAGTGTATCAAAAAAGATGAAACTAACTGATTTTATTTTACTTTTTTTATAGGGGTTTATTCTTTTGTTTTGGTATTGTGTAATTTGATCACTGTATAGTGGAAAAGTATATAATTATAAAGAATTGTCTTAAACAACAAAAATAATAATTAAGATGCTCTGAAAGAAAAGAATAATATAAGAAAGTAAGGGTCAAATCGAATACCTTTTAATTGGAATCGACTCCTGTCTTGTGGTGTCACTTGTGGTTGTGGAGTCATCTGTGCTGTCGAGAGTTTGAGTCTCAATACACATTTCTCTCTTCCATCGATCAAGTAACAATCCTCTGTTCTACGTCTCATCTTTGATTGACAAAAGAAAAATCAACGTGTCATAATTCTATTCGAAATCGCATGTCCAGTCCAGTGTCGTCGGAATCTCTCACTTTTGGGTTATTGCTATATATGATCGTACACCCATTTCATATTCATTAACTCACTAATCTAAAATAGTAACATTGTCGTACTTGTAACTTTTGCTATTCTATTACTTTTTCAACGTCCAAGTCAAAAAAACAAATGCTCCAAAAAAATTATATAAGATAATTTAGTATGTGGATAAATTTTGGAGTGGTTGTGATTTGTGAATATTTTTACTTTTCTTGACAAAAATTTGATTTTTTTTTTTTTGGTCAAAGGGTTTTCTTAAATAAATAAAATATTAAGTTTACATGATAAAATTATATTACAAACAAAGAAATAAGAACTAGAAGGATAATTCCAAAATTTTGTTGAAACATGATCGCTGATAATAATTCCAATCTCCTCTCCCACTCTTTGTAGGCTATTCCAATCACTAAAGATATTAGTACAAGCTAATTAGGTTACATGTCTTAATCCGGTGAACTATACTATTAAACGAAAATTTTGGCTTATAGTATTCACAATGGAAAACAAAAGGATTATTAACGATGAATTAATGATCATTGATTGCGTTTATACTGTTCTTAATTTTTCCAAACATAGTCATTGTACCATACCTACTACACTCTCATAATAAAACATGATATAGTTGAGAACTCTTTTCCATGTACAGTTAGCGATGTTGAGACTTGAGACTCGTTATATCATTGATATTTCATTGTTTAAATAAGTAATAATATGAACGGTACTTTTTGAAACTAAATTTACTAGTTTATAGTATTAAACATAGATGAAAACAGAATTTTAGTGAATGCTATTTTATTTATGTGCAGTTTATCTTGTTAATAGGAAACATCTTCTAATATGTTTATGTACCCTATCATTTTGTTGAGAGTAACAGATATCATATTTCTTCTACTAAAAATTTATTAACTCGTTCCTTTCATATTAATGTCGTCTTAAGTTCAGATTGTATCTTCAACTTAATTATTGATTTCTATTTTTAATATAATTTTAATTATATTTTTAATATTTTCTTAGATTAACCAATTAAAATGAGGAGTAAAAATAAAACTTTAATTTTTTTATGAATATATATGAAAATATTAAAAGATATTTAATCTGAAATAAAAAGGTATTATTTTCTATTTTTAATATCATATGTGTTAACAACATTTAATTAATTAATGCGATTTAGCAAAATCTAATTTTGATAGAAAACTGTAAAAAATGACTGTTAACCAATTGATTAGAGATAATATATGAGGAAAAATTAGTATTGGAAATTTGGAATCAAAATTTATTAATTTATAATTGGTCAGTTGAAACAAAATTATAATTGAAGTAAAAGCAGCCAGTATTCCAATGATCAATGTTTGTTTGTCCTTAATTGGCCTGAAAATAATAAACTATTTTGTGATAATAATGATTGGTCATTGAGTAAATTTCCTTTTCCTAAAGGGGAAAGACAAAAGGAGACCTTTGTGGCTGAGAGAATATAAAAATGTGGAAGATAAAAGTAAAACAAAAAAGTATTTTTTTTTTCTTCTTCTTCTTCATTATTATTAATAAAAAGACTTTTTGAATGACAATGACACAAGAAAGCATATAAATGGTGGTGGTGGAATTTATAAAGGGGTTGGGGCCTAATCACTTACTCATGCTTTTATTCTTTACCATATCACATCCATCTAATCTCTTAAAAGTAAAATTATATCACTGTCTACCACTGAATATATGCTTAATTATAATTAATTTGACTTGTCTTTCTTAATCATTCCTATTATCTTCAAACTATACGTCTCAAAATATTTAAAACTGAATTTCATTTTTTAAATCCTATTTGTATAAAGTATCAGTAATGATGTAAAATTAAATCATTTTAACTTTTTCTTAAACAACAATTTCTACCATAATCATCATGTTTGCTTGCAAAACATCTGATCACAATTTATGTAGTCTAGTAAAGTTGTACCATTGCCAAATAAAAATAGATACGCAACATTTAAAAATGACAAAAGATCTCGATTACTACAAATGAAATGTTTTTTTATATAACTAATTAATACAAAGATGATCTCTCTTAAGTGATTTTTTGTTTTAACACCGCATAATTACTGGTTCAATACAGTCAAATGGCCAGTCTTGTTTATCTTAGTTTTATATTTGGTTGAATGACCCTTCTAGATGATTGTTCCACTGTTTGTCTATTTCATCCCCTTCAGTGTCTTGTGATAATTTAAATTTTTTTATTGTCAAACATTTAATAATTTATAAAAAAGAATGTTGGTTAGTTCTCGTTAATAGCATAAAATATTAATAAAAAAATTAGCACTATCATCTCTAAAGTTTTAAAATAACACTATGTTTTAAAATTAAATCTTCAACTCTAAACACTAAATCTTACCCTCTCAAAATTATATATTGAATGTTAAATAGAAAATTCACACCTAAAAACTTATAAAAATAATTTTAAATAATTGTGTCAAATGATGTTATTTTAGAAATTTTATGGAATGTACACTATAACTATCTACAAAATTTGTTTTTACATAATATTTCTAATAAAAGTATTTATGCATTACTTAGTCTGAATCGAACTATTGGCTTTTGGACAAAAAATAGTTAGTTAATGTTCACAATACAAATACAAGTTGAAAAAAAAGGGAAAGTAGATTTGGCATAGATACTCACTCATTCATACTTAGATATTTATTTTTATTTATGTGAGCTGAATAGTTCACTTTTAGATAAGAATAAGAGAAGAGAGAATATCAAAAACTGTTTACATAATATATTTTTAAAAAAAAAAAAAAAAAAAAAAAAAACGAATAATCGTGAAAAACAATGTGGATTGTCAAATCTAGATTTTTAATTGAAATTTTTTTTTTGAAAGGGTTTAAGCGAATGAAAGCAAAGGAAGATCTTTGAGTTGGGCCATAGTGAATCTATGCTCACCACATGTGCCTTTGCCCTCCTCCTTCAATATACACGAGGATTTGGGGCAACACATAACAACAACAACATTACAAAATACAAAAACAAAATAAAATAAAAGTTCATCATACTGATCATAATAACTAATAAGTAATAATAATTCATAAAATATATATATGTGGGTTCCATACGCCAATAGACCACCAAAACAGCGACTCTTCTTCTTTCTTTACATACCTTCACAGAACCCTTCTGAGGATTGAAACCAAAGTAACAAAAAACATACAAAAACTATATATTATATATACCAAAAAAAAAAAAAAAATACTATTTCTTTTTCACAAAAGCGACTACACGGTTTTGATATCTTTGTCGTATAATTCCCATTTCAAGAAAATAATTTTTCACGCTTTGTTTTGTTTATTATAGTTTTCTTGATTTCATCTTCTTGTGTTCTTGTTTTTTTTTGGTTATGAATTTTATCGGTTTAGTTTAATTTCGAATTTTTATTAGCTAAACCGGTGACGATGCCGACACCGGTAACCACGGCGAGGCAATGTTTAACTGAAGAAACGGCACGTGCACTAGACGACGCTGTCTCCGTCGCGCGTCGTCGCAGCCACGCTCAAACGACGTCTCTTCACGCCGTTTCGGGTCTTTTAACGATGCCTTCGTCTATCCTCAGAGAAGTTTGTATCTCACGCGCCGCTCACAACACGCCGTACTCGTCACGTCTCCAGTTTCGCGCGCTCGAGCTCTGCGTCGGCGTGTCTCTCGACAGGTTACCTTCTTCGAAGTCTCCGACGGCTGTAGAAGAAGATCCTCCGGTGTCGAACTCGCTCATGGCGGCGATCAAAAGATCTCAGGCGACTCAACGACGTCACCCGGAGACTTATCATCTCCACCAGATACATGCGAACAACAACACGCAAACGACGTCTGTTTTGAAAGTTGAGTTGAAGTATTTTATACTATCCATATTAGACGACCCGATAGTGAGTCGGGTCTTTGGTGAAGCCGGGTTTAGAAGCACCGACATTAAGCTCGACGTGCTTCATCCTCCGGTGACGTCTCAGTTCTCGTCGAGGTTCACGTCGAGATCTCGTGTTCCTCCTCTGTTTCTGTGTAACATACCGGAATCTGATTCGGGTCGGGCTAGATTCGGGTTCCCGTTTGGTGATCTCGACGAGAATTGTAGGAGGATCGGCGAAGTTTTGGGGAGGAGAGATAAGAAGAAGAATCCATTACTGGTTGGTGCTTGTGGTGGTGAAGCTCTCAAAACGTTTACTGATTCGATAAACAGAGGAAAGTTTGGTTTTTTACCTCTGGAGATTAGTGGGTTGAGTGTAGTTAGTGTAGAGATTAGTGAAGTTTTGGCTCAAGGGTCCAGGATCGATGTAAAGGTTGATGATGATCTAGGGAGATTGAAGTCAGGGATGGTTTTGAATCTTGGGGAGTTGAAAGATTTAACCAGTGAGGTTTACTCAGTTGATGTTGTTGACAAGTTTGTGTTGAAGCTCTCTGATTTGTTGAAGCTTCACCGTGAGAAGCTTTGGTTTATCGCTAGTGTGTCGAGTAACGAGACGTATTTGAAGCTGATTGAGAGGTTTCCGATGATTGATAAAGAATGGAATCTTCATCTTCTTCCTATTACATCTTCGAGTCAAGGTGTTTATCCAAAATCCAGGTATTGATTTGATTTGTGTTTTTGTATCTCTACTAATGTTGGAAAAAGTTTGAATTTTTGTGCTGAGACAATGATGTTTACATTCAGTTTGATGGGATCGTTTGTTCCATTTGGAGGGTTTTTCTCATCAACATCGGATTTTAGAGTACCGTTTAGTAACTCAATGAATCAGAGTTTACCTCGGTGTCATCTCTGTAACGAGAAGTATGAGCAAGAAGTCGCAGCCTTTGCCAAGTCTGTGTCAGTGATCGATGATCAGTGTTCGGAGAAGTTACCTTCTTGGTTACGAAATGTGGAGCCTGAACAAGACAAAGGACTTCTCCGAAAGGTGCAGCTTTTATGAGCTTTTATTCTATGCTTTGATTGCTACCAAAAACTTGTTTTTATAATGGTTTTAGCTTCTACGACAGTATCTTGAGAGTATTTGCTTCTTATTCAGTGCAGGCTAAAGATGATCCAAACGCATTAGCCGCTCGGATTCCGGCTCTGCAGAAGAAATGGGACGACATTTGCCAAAGGATCCATCAAACTCCAGCATTTCCTAAACTCAGTTTCCAGCCCGTTAGGCCGCAGTTCCCACTTCAGCTGGTTCCGTCTAGCCAGACCAAGATGAGTCTTGGAAGCCCAACTGAGAAACCTGTTTGCATGAGGACGACGTCTGAAAGCTTTCAGGGGATGGCTCAAGCGCAGAATCCGCCTCAACAACAACCTGGTTTATCAGTAAAAATCTCAAAGCCAAAACAAACCGAGGATCTCATAAGTCGCACAACAACGAACTCGCCTTTGAGCTGTGTTACGACAGATTTAGGATTGGGAACAATCTACGCATCGAAAAACCAGGATTCAAGCACACCATTATCGCTTAAAAGGAGAGACCTTGAGGTTGTCAAAGAGAAACCAATGTTTGCGGCTTCAAGATATTGCAAAGATTTCAAGTCTCTGAGGGAACTACTCTCTAGGAAAGTCGGTTTTCAGAACGAAGCCGTGAACGCCATTAGCGAAATCCTTTGTGGATACAGAGATGATGAGTCCAGGAGAAGAAACCATATAGCAACCACAAGTAATGTTTGGATGGCTCTTCTTGGACCTGATAAAGCCGGGAAGAAGAAAGTAGCATCAGCTCTTGCTGAAGTCTTCTGCGGTGGCCAAGACAACTGCATATGTGTGGATTTCCAGTCGCAGGACAGTCTTGACGATAGATTCAGAGGGAAAACAGTTGTTGATTACATTGCTGGCCAAGTGGCGAGGCGGGCTGATTCTGTTGTTTTCATTGAAAACGTTGACAAAGCCGAGTTCGTTGATCAGATCAGATTGTCTGATGCTGTGAGAACTGGAAAACTCCGTGATTCACATGGGAGAGAGATTGGTATGAAAAATGCTATAGTTGTTGCTACTATTTCTGGACTTGATCAAGATTGTCATGTTGTTGAAGAACGAGTTAAATATACCGAGGAAAGAGTACTCAGTGCAAGAAACTGGAAACTTCAGATACAACTAGCTGAGAATGCGTCAAATGTTATCAAGAATGGTCTGAATAAGAGAAGACAGGAGGAGACAGAAACAGGGGTTACAGAGCTGCGAGCCCTTAAGTCTCAACGTTCGTTTCTTGATCTCAATCTTCCGGTGGATGAGACAGAAGCAAACGCAGATGAGGCGTATGCAATGTCCGAGAACACGGAAGCTTGGCTTGATGAATTTGTGGAACAAGTAGACGGGAAAGTGACGTTCAAGCAGATTGACTTTGATGGGTTAGCCAAGAACATAAAGAGGAACGTTCTTTCGCATTTTCATCGGTCCTTTGGACCTGAAACACATCTAGAGATTGAAAACGATGCGATCCTTCAGATTCTACATGCCTTAAGATGGTCATCAGATGAAGAGAGAACATGTGATCAATGGATGCAAACTGTTCTTGCTCCAAGCTTTGCTGAAGCTAGACAAAAGTATGTTTCGGCTACTCCTTTCATTGTGAAACTTGTCGCCTCTAGAGATTCTCCGACTGAAGAGGAACCTGCCGGAATACAGTTTCCCGCAAGAGTCAAAGTGATATGATAATTGTTCTTATAATTTCATCTATATATATAGATATGGTGATGATAGTTATATAGATTTCCTCAGAGTTTTGTAATCGGCTTGGTTTGAGTTTTGTGCTTTGTCACTAAATGTATATTATAGGCTTAAAGCTGAGCTATTTAAGTGTGGCTTTTGAAGAAGGGCCGAAATTGCCACTGCTTTTGGTTTTAGGCATCTCTCTTAGTATCCACTATTCAATCATTTTGAAGGTTTTCTGTATATTTTGTATAAATATTACTATCAGTTTCAGTGTGCTGCATTTGTATTCGTAAAGAGTCCGTTGCGCTACAATGTTACAATTAATAAGAAACTGAGGATAGAACACAAAACTTCAATTCCTAAAGCGTCTGCTAAGTTTTAGTGTTCATGAATTTTGTATTCTAGTGGGCAAAGTGGATTATGAGATCATGATTTAGATGGCGCATGAAACTTTCCACGGATGTTGACAGCATTATTAGACTCTTGAGTTTGGAATACTATTTTTGGTGGTTCATGATGTCAAATGGGGTTTTGAAACTTATACGGTTATGTCTGGACCGACGTACTATCTCCCCCTCGGAACTATCGTATCGTGCCAGTTCCTCATCGATCTTTGACCTATTACCAGTTCTCATTCGGACTTATATCCTCCGCCTATTTCCCTCCGAATTCATACTTCTCCGCCTATTTCTCCATCGAACTTAAACTTCTCATCTAATTTCCCATCGTCTTGGTTTTAACGGTTTACTGTTTTGATTAACCAACAATGAACCTTATAAACCAAATTAAACCCTATTAAACCGGATTACAACCCGATTACAACCCAATTACATAACTAAACCTAACTTAACCTAAAAATAAAAAATCTCCAATGTTTGAAATGAGCAACCCTTTGTTCTCCTTCTCGCTTCTTTTCCCGACCAACGTTTCCGGCACCAGCATTCCAAAAATCTGATGAACTCAATACTTTAATCAATTGTGTTTTGAACAAAGAAAAATTAAACCCTACGAAGACAATTTCTAGTGAAACCAAGGGTTCCAATTGTACACATTAATCGAATCAAAATATCCAACTTATTTTCACTTTAAACTATGAACTGAAAATTACATGTTTGAGATTGACAAATCTTGAAGAAATAGTGATAGGAACTGTGGGTAATTGTTCTAAACAAGGCGACTAAAGTATTTACCGGCAATCAATCGATGTGGAACTCACCACCGAGCAAACCTTATCATCATGTAATTGTTTCTTGCTTATTTGTTTCTCACCACCGAGCAAACCGTCGACTTGTTTCTCACCACCGAGCAAACCTTCGTCGTCACTGGATCTCATCATCACCACCATCTCATATGCAATATCATCTTCTTCGTCTCGTCTCCTCATCGTTACCACCAGATCTCGTCATCTTTGTCACTGTCTCGGACCTCTCGGTCACCGGATCTCATCATCACCAGCAGATGTCATAATTTTCACCACCGTCTAGTTTATCGGATCTCATCATCACCATTCACCACCATCTGGTTCGCAAACTCGTTATCATCACCACCGGCTCATCTCCTCATCGCTATAACCAGTTTCTCCGAATCACACAATACTTGTGGAAAAAGTATCGATCTCATAATTAATATTTCCTTTTCAATTTCGATTTTTAGGGTTCTTAGTAGCAAATTTGAGGGTTATCGTTTCAAAATAGAAGAAGAAGAAGTCGGATCGGGTTGGATATATTACCCGAGTTATAAATTGGTTTCATACCGGTTTAATATGGGTTTATATCAGGTTTAGTTCCAAAATTTTGTAAACCCAGTTAGATGGGAAAATAGGTGGAGAAGTATGGATTCGGGGGGAAATAGGCGGAGAAGTATGGATTCGGGAGGAAATAGGCGGAGGATATAAGTCCGAAAGAGAAATGGTAAGAAGTCAAAGATCAATGAGGAAATGGCAAGATACGATAGTTCTGGAAGGAAATAGTACGTCGGTCCGCTATGTTTATAAAATTGACATTATGGATTTGCATTACCTCCATTATAGAGATTTTTATGATTTTGATTTCCATTTTGCTAAACAGATCGACAAACGATTTTGAGAGAAGGCCCGTAGCTATTTTGGGTCAAAAACTCACTCTTTACTCTTTATAGGATTTGCTATTTTGCTTTTTGCATCTTCTTTTTTGGCAAACAAATAAGAAGTCTTTGTGGATTTTTTTTGGGACAATAGCTATAAACTACATCAATTTTGTAACATTTTCTATGAATTACGCAAAGTAGTAAACTCAGTCCACCACTATTGAAACTCGACCTAAAGCTTGAGTGATATCAAAACAAACAAAATATAGGAATAACAACCAAAAACTACACTAGCGTCTAATACCCACAAAAAACTTCATACTAGCTTTTAAAGAATCATGTGAGTATGGAATTAACTGAAGTTACCCTATACAGTACTGTGCCCAAATTTTCTATAACTGGTGCCTGGTGGATGTGGTGTAAACAATGTCCTTTACTTCATTTGGTTTCCTTGGAGATATGCATTTAAGAGGCTTTAGATATTACTATATTCTTGGGCCGTGAAGTAGTAAGAGTAAGTAGTAGGCCTATTAAGTAAAAAAGCGACAACTCCGTGACACATTGTCGTTATGACAGGGACCACAAACGGCGTGCATTTTGTCGTACTTTCAGTGGAACTGTCTTTTTCTTTTCATTTTGCTTTTGTCTGAAACAAATACTAGCTACTACTACTATTCAAATCTTTTTGATGTTAACTTAAAAATAAAAAGCGGAAAAAAAAAGAGAAAGAACAAAACTTTACGTCTTGTAATGTAAATACATTTATAAAAAAAAAAAAAGAAAAAAAAAAGTTTCACGAGTACACTTTTTTAACTTAAAAACAACAACAAAATTAAAAAAAAAAAAAAAAAGGGGGGGACTTGCTGGTTTATTCCTAATAGAGCTAAACAAAGGAAGAGATTTAATTGATTTTAGACTTGTCAGAAGCGTAAACGTAGAGATCTGGATCTGTCTCGTAGAAGACAATATCACCAGTGTCACTGACGTAATGATCTTTCTTAATACTTGCGACCAAACTCTCCACCAAGTGGATCGGTATTGCTCCTGACGTTTGTGGTTCTCTGTAGTATCTTCCCAACACATGTTTAGCTGCTTTAGTCTGTCAATCATTCAAATTAAACAAATCACAAATTAGTAATCACCCCCCCCCCTTTTATTATGTATTATTAGAACTAATCTCAGTAAAAATATATATATATATATATATATATATATATATATATATATATATATATAATGAAATGATCCACTCACGGCATCGACCAAGTGATAGTGAGGGATCTGTGGGAAGAGATGATGGATCACGTGAGTTCCAATGTCGTGATGAATGTTGTTGAAGATTCCGTAATCTCTATCAATAGTTGTTAGTCCTCCACGTAGATAACTCCATTCCTATATTTTTCAAACAAATCAACTATTCCTATATAACATTGCTAATATTTCTAGAGATTTCTGTTTTCTTATAAACATAAATATAGTTGTTTTAAAAAAAAAATTACCTTGCCTCTGTACCAAGGCAACTTCTCATCGTGACCATGGTGATGTAAATAAGTGACAGCGTCCAACCACATCACAAAGATCTGAAAAAAACAAATAGATCCAAAATTTATGTCAAAAACATGTATTGCATAAAATTGCTCACACAGACACAGTATAAAAAAATGAAATAACTTACGATGTACGGCACACCATAGACTTTAAGAACGGAGAGTGGACCGAAGATGAATGATAGAGCAATAAGAGTGACAAACATTATGGACCAACAAGTAGTTGAAGTTGCAATAAGCTTTCTCTCGCTTGGAGCAAATAAACTACTGTATGGGTTAAAATGTGATCCTTCCTTTCCAGGACTTCTGTAGCACTGTCAAAAAAAAAAAAAAAAAAATCCAATAACAACTTTTATTACTTTAAAAAATCTAAAAATCAATTATTGTGCAAGACTAGGATTTAAAAACATTTACCAGATAGAGAGGATAAGCAAGCATGGGGAGAGGGACAGTGTATCTCAGCATCCGAGTACTGTGGGGCAAGTTCTTGTACACCCTTTCTGGTAACTGAAATGTTTTGATTAAAATGACTATTGTTATTAATTTATACACTCGTATAAATTTACATTATGGTTTTAATCGTTATCATTATACATTGCATGTGCATTCTATTTTTTTTTTTTTTTTAATTTTATGTATTTTTTCAAGATCTAGACAAAATATCACGAAAACGACAAGAAGAGAAACAAAAAAATGAAAAGAAAAGTATTCGCACTTCGAGGAGAATCGTCCTATGCGAAGGACCCGAATATAAGTGGTCCACTATCAAAGTTATATATTAGAAGTATCATATTTTGACAGAGTTGATTTTATAAACCACTAAAAAAATCAATTACTGATTCAACAAACGACACTTGACCAAGTGGTTGTTGTTAGGATTCAACTTGCCTAAACTAAATCTATATCTAAAACATACCATTAAAGAAAAAAAAACATATTGTAGGAGTAAGCTAGCATATAAAAATTCTAATATAGGAAAGAAAAAAGAAAAGATGAGAGTACACAGATGAGAGAAGGGAAGATTACCGGAACCCATGACTCGTCGTTTTCAACATGGCCATGGTTCTGGTGGTGTGTCCGGTGGCTTATTCTCCTACAACCCCAATTATATAAATTCACAAAAAATTAGTTCATGTTTTGTTCTATAAATACAAGTATACACAACTCTTTGCGTCAGATTCTAACAATCTTCAAATTTATAACTAGGGGATAAGTAACAAACAAACAGTACTATAATGATGCATACAAATCTACTTTTTAATGATACCAGCCGATGAATGCATTTAGGACATCAATCTCAATCTCACACCCAAAAAAAAAAAACACATTTGGCTTTCACAAAATTAATGTTAATTAGACAAAGGTACATCAATTTCTTCATGCTCAGGTTGGCTAATGGGCCATAAATTGGCCCACAACATTTAATAAAAGTTTTGATGCCCTCTTTTTTTGGTTGGTTACTAAAAGATTTGATGCTTTTGGAGTGGAAAAATCAAAAGCCACCTCATATAGTCACATGCATTATTTTATAATCACAAAATTTGCAATACACCCCAAAAAAAAAAAAAAAAAAATCCGATTGAACTGAAGGTTATCATATTAAATTCCTATCATGCACCAAATACACCAAAAATAACAACGTAAACAGTAAAAAAAAAAAATAAGAGAAAAGAATAAAAGTAAATAACTTACCAACCATGGTAAGGAACGAGGATGAAGGAATGAAGAATGTGACCAACCACACTATTCAGCAGAGGAATGTCTGAGAAACTCCCATGTCCACTGTGTCATTATTTTTACACATTCAATTTCACATAAATATTCATTAAATACACATAAATCTTATAATATACTGCAAAAATATTAATATTTTCCCATGTTTTCATAATATAAAACGCCTCAAGAAAGGTTAGAATATATATATATATATATATATGACGTGTATAAATGTCGAAAGTACATTGGTACATTATATTAATAATTCAATAGTTCCATGAATAATTAGAAAATAAAAAACCGTAGATCTAAAAGAAACAATAGTAATTTGTGAAGTTCGAACGTAGATCCATGAAATGCGGTATTATAATTAATAATAGAAAAGTCTTTAGATATTTTGTTACGAGTCTTACGACTAACTAATCATCATAGTGGAACGTTATTGAAAAATAAAAAATCTAAAAACAGAAATCTTGGATCCTCTTTTTCAGTTTTTTAACAAATTAAAGTAACCTCAAAAGAACAAATATTGAAGTTAGCGACAATACTTCATCGAACGTGCAAATTCAAAGTATAATTTAAGAATTCGATGAAATTAAAAAAAGCAAAAAAAAGTCACAAAAACTAAATTGAAAAAATAATTAATTAAATTAAATTATTTTGAAAACGTAACATTAGTAAAAAAAAATTACCAGTCGTGGCCGAGGACGAAGATGGCCCAGAAAAGGGTGCCTTGAGCGGCCCAATAAAGAGGCCAGAGGAACCAGCTGTTAAAATACACGGCGGCGACGGCAAGAGCCGCGACGGCGCAAATGTCTCGGACGACGTAACTCATTGATCTCAAAGGACTCTTAACCCAACAGTGTTTTGGTATTGCCGCCCTTATATCACCGATCTTGAACGGAGGCTGTGCACTCGGATCAAACCCTTCTCCTTTCTTGTTCCGGTCTCCGGCGCCGGGATCTCCGTTCACATTGCTACGTTTGTCCATAGCAACAACCATCTCCGGAGAAAGAGAGAGAGAGAAAGAGAGAGGATCTCAAAATGGGCTCAGTAAAGAAAAAAAATGTGGTGAGAAGAAGAAAGGGTTTGATGAATTTTTTGGGGTTTGTGTGATTTGTTTATATAAAGGGAGAAAAGAGATGTGTTGTAGACAAATGAGAGAATAACTCCAATTTTTTTTAATTTTTTTTTAAGTTTATTTTTTAATTTTATTAAAAGGATAAAAAGGGTAATTTTGCTGTTTTTTGATTTTTAAATTGCTGTTTTATTACGTTGTTCAATGAAAAACCAAATTGGAGAAAAAGTGTGAGTTATAAAATTTTAACAAGAATAAAACTTTACCATTTCTTCAAAATACGTGTAAGTTTGAAAATATATATTTCTCATGATTTATTTCTTTGTAAAAGTGGTAATTCTGAAAGGAAGGTGAATCCCTATTTTTTTCTTTGCTTTTTCCTTGCACGTACCAAAGTATACCAAATAAATTATATTCATCTTTTTTTTTTTGTCAAACTGTAAATTATATTCATCTCTTGACCATATTTGTGCACCGAAACTGACAAGACAACGAGTATAATATTTCTTATACTAAAAAACTATATATGAGAAAGCTAATTGATTAAAAAAAAACTATATCCTGTAATGTAAAATGGACAACAAATAGTTTTTTTTTAAAGGGAAAAAAGGAAAATATCTTAAAATTAGTGGCTAGTATTAATACATAGTAGTGAAAATTAGTTCGGTGATTAATAAGAGGAATAATTAAAATGTAATTGACACATCAGTACATGATCACTCTTGATTTATTTGACCAAAAAATTAAGAGGTTTGTAGCTGTTTCAATTAGTTTTAAATCACTTAAATAGTTCAACATCACCGATTTTTGCCGTTTCTTAATTGCCTGCACCTATTTGTAGGCAAATCACTTGATGCGGATTAAAAACAACACAAAGTGTGGTCAAAATGCTTTAATATTGTTTTATTTGAAAATAGCATAACATTTTCCTATGTTTCAAGAAGATGTATTCAAATGCCTGAACCATTACATTTATGGTTAGTAGAGGAGAAGACATTGAATTTGTACAGTAAAATGAGGCGTTTCCTCTACCTCTTCTTTTCTCTTAACTGTTTTTCCAGCACGCATTTACGATTTTACGCATTAATTATTTTATACATATTTTGACTACAACAATTCACTATATATGCAATTAATTACTTGAAACAACTTTTCTTTATTTGGAAAAAACATATTCACATGAATATCGACCTTGTATATGACTGGAGTTCGCAACCTAAACGTACCGTACGTTTATATATAGTAATCAGAAACATAGGGAAGACTTTATTCAGTGATACTTATGTAGCTTCTGCCCAGTAAACTAGATTGCATCGCCTCACCTATAACTCTTTGTGGTAATTGTTTATATACAATGCCGGTTAATTGATAGACTATATGTATCATATCATGTGCTTCTTGTTAATTATAGAAATATCTGAGTGTCCGTTATTATTCTGGTACAATCATAACTCTTTGTGGTAATTGTTTATGAATATTCGATTGACTTCAATTCACATATATTTTAAACATTTTTTGTTGAAAATATTTTAATATTTCATAGTATTTGTAAAATCGATTAATAAAGATGCAGCCAATGAAATTAGTATTCGACCAAATGGAGCGCTCCTTTGTAGATTCTCTTATCTGAGGTAAAAAAAAGTGTTCCGTTAGTTTCACCTCTCAAGAAAATCAAAAAATCAATCTCACAAATCTCAGTACATAAAGAGCTTTGATGTGTCATGTTTTCAATTCATTTTGGTCTTGTTTCTTTTAATATTTTGGTTTTTTTTTTTCAACCAAACGCTATTTAGAAAACAACTATTTTGGTCTTTTTATCTTCGCATTTAAGCGTTTTTGGGAATTTTAATTTACTAGCATTTGGTTTTTCTAAGGTCTTTTAGAGTAAAACCCATAAGAAGAGAACAAAAATAGGAGGAATAACAAGCATAGCTATAGCCTATATGACTGATTAAAGTCTACTGCAGAGCAATCCAAAATATTCATCAAATTGATGGTGCTAAAACCCCCCATGCAGCCGACTGAGTGGGTTTGCACGACATCAATGGGTTTGAAGTACAGAATCTCTAAGGAAACTGAGGTTCATATCGAGCTGAAAGTGCAATGACTATCAGTCTATCACACAAACATAAGGGTAATCTTGAAGCCATTTTTCATGATCTGACCCGGATCAAAATCAAATCGACCCACTCCATTATATATATAATTTTCTTGGTATCAATTTCCATTTGATGTTTGCTATTAAAACAAATCTAAGAACATTAAATCCTTCATATGGGGGTTTCCAATTTTTATGAAGTGAACCAAGGAAAAGGAAGTGTGTGTGTGTGTTATAGACATGAGCGTGCACGTGACAGTTCTAGCTATCAAACAAATGCTTACTACTGTGGGCTACTTGCTACGTACTATTTCTACTTTATTATATATGTGTTGAGATATGAGAATAATTGAGAATAAACCCCAAAACGCAAAGAGAAGTATGTGTTTGTTATTTAGCAGACGCACATGGCGTGGAGGACAACCTTCGATTTCCTCGTGATTTCCGAAGGGCCATATTTTCCTATTACATACAATTCGAAAACTATTAATGAAATCATTCGTATATCTCAGCCATTATTTGAACAAAACATGGAGTATATAAGTTAACCATTCAGTCTGTACACATACACATTAGTTAATTCAGTTATGATTTGTAAGTCCGTTGATATGATAATGAATGAAATGAAATATAATTACATATTTCTCGAGATGATTTTTGGTTTTTAAAATTTAAAAACAGAAAAGAAATTACAATCATTTTTTTTTTTTTGCATTGTTGTTGGTGATTTCAAAAATAGTATATTCTAAGGTACCATCATTTTAGTATACCTAATCGAAATCATTTTAGGTACAAGACTATCTTTAACTAAACAAATAAAGTACTCACTTATGCATTCGCACATGACTCGTAATATAGTATCCATTTTCTGTTGTATGAAAATATATACGTAAGAATATAATAAAGATTTAGATTTCAAACACGGCCTATGATATTTTTTTTTTGCCAACTGTGATTAATATTTTAATTCGTATATTTCTCTATCTAAGCACGTACAACGGCAAACTTGGCTTACCAATACCATACACGTAACACGTCTCTACGTGTTTATACATGTTATACTATTCGGATTATAACCATCCGTATTTCATGAAAGTCGTGTACGTATAAAGGAATCATTTCGTAGACGCTCACTATAATACCCAAGCTAAAAAGTTATGTTCTAAAGATAAACCATATATTAATACGTTAACTACCAAAAATAATATAGAAGGGTGGGCCGGAGGAATATGCTTCCCTGTTTTGTATAAATTTATAGTAACAAATAATAGATTTTGTCTTAAACCGAGATATAAATAACGTGCGGGTTATAAGATAAAACAGAAACTAACGCGTTACGCATAAAAAACTCAATTAAAAGATTAACCAATTATAAGATATTGGTGAAACCTTTGTTCATTACTAAAATTTTCCCCGTTACCGAATTATTTTGGATACTCAACCTATTGTAAAAGGCATAAAAACACAACCGTTGATTGAGATTTGAGACCAAAAAATATATAGAGAAGTGAAAAATAATACCAAGTGTTGCGGGAATGGAGTGGGTATAGAACACGTCGTAAAGAAATGATGTCTTTTCGTGCATCAAACATGCACCTCGCATTTGTTTTTGTAAACTACCCCACAAAACTTTCTCTCTTCAATTCAAAATTTTCTCATTTTTTAATATTCTTTCTTGTACTATCCGATAAAAAACAAAATTATTCGGAGAAGATGCGCATATATTTGCATTGCAACATGGTATATATTCGAATTACTAGCTAGAGATGTTATATAGACCATTGAACTGATAAGAATTATAAGTTTTCATACATGCTAAATTGATTAAAAGACCCACACACAAAAAACCTACGTTTTACACAATACGCATTCACGTGGCTCATGCAAGGTCACAAAGCACAAGGATCTAGTGCATGACGACGCCTGCCAAAACAAAGATTTCATGTACTGCATGAACCTCACGACAACGTTTTGAGTCATCACCAGAAGCACCAGAAGATGGACTGTGGACCACAATCTAACTAGTGGTGCAAGCTTCCTTACATTGAACGGTAGAGTACACTTGTTCAGGTCATGGGATTGATCATATAGGTAAGAATGTTCGAATTCCTAGCCTTTGAGACCATTTAATCTCGGCCCATATGTCACAAATGAGTTGTACTACTAATTATCATAACTAATCATAAACTAAAGTCTTATTTAACGTCTCTTTATTTACCAATTTCCAATACTACATCTTCATACTAATGACCCGATCTGCAGTTTGTATTATTAAGTTGTTGTATGCAAGACCCACTAGCAATCTTAGCTTGTTCGGTTATATACTTATATCATCCCAAAGATCTTTAAAAATCTCAAAACTGAAAGATAAGACGTACGTTAAAAAGGTAGAATGATCTTCTTTCGCACTGAATATAACCAACAGAATGGTCCATCAATTATCATCAACCTTGCTTGATTTTTCGTATGGACCCATTCCCAAAACGATTTTTCTTTTTCTTACTAAAACGTGTGATGTGAGAATTTTTGGGTTTTTTTTACTCGCCGAAATGTCATTTGCATGAATGACCCGTCCTTTGAGTACGAACGCATTAGTACCATTCATTGAAGCTAGTACTAGTTTCCTCCATGACGAAAAGTTTTAAATATCTAGCTAGTTTGTGGTTTTTATGCCATGCTATAAAATGATGTTTACAAAGTTACTGATAATTGTTGAATATACGGTATACATATCGCACTATCCCTATACAATTATTGCTTGCATGTAAACGCGCACCACACTAGACCAATAATTGTCTAGACCAATTTAATTTCCATATATCAGAAAGACTTATATAGAAAAGTCAAAGTCTGTTGTTCAAAAAAAAAAAAGTCAAAGTCATTATAGTCGACAGAATCAATGTGAGTACAATAAAACACGTACTTAGGTCTACATAAACAGTTAACTGTTTTTATAAATTCGTTCTTTTTATATAAAAATACAAACCACAAAGAAGAAAAACAGTTAAAGATCACGATCTATCATGTACGCATACGTCTCTTCAACTTCACAAAGTACAAAGCATGCATATGGATGGTTTGATATCTTACAAAGCATAATTTTCAAAGATACCATTACTCTATTAGCCGGAAATCAAGCTACTTGTTGGTAAAAAAGAAGGAAAATAAAACCTCATGATTAGTTAAATGTTAGGTTTGTCTACCAATAAGAGTGTTTTAATTAGATGCTTTGGAGTTTGGACAATCCGTGTACGTGTGAACCGACAAAATGTCGTCGTCTTCTGTTCGTAGAGAAGCAATGGTTCTCTACTTTCTAAAAGTATCCAACTATCAAGTGAATTACTTGACCCGAAAGCCTAAACAATGTCATTTCGTTCGACACCAACCAATTCTTGGTTTCTCTCTTTTTTTGTTCGGTTCACCAAACTTTTTTTTTCTTAGGAAAGAAAAAGTTCTTGTTAAATGAATGATTAAGTTGGGTATATTGGTTTACAACTAGAGATACTCCCATTGATCACTATGAAATTTACAATAACGTTTGCATGTTTTGGAGATTCGAGAGAGCATCCATGTTTCGGTTTGGAATCTTCGGCTATAGAATTTTTTTAGTTGTTTTTCTTTCTTCTAACTGTTAAAAAACATAATTTTGTAGTAGAGTAGTGGGTCCAATCATCACTATAGCTTAATAACATACTTTAGTAATGATTTTGTTTCCCGGAGTTTAAAACACTCACTCATGAGAATGACTAAGAAAAGTAGACAAAGGTTTCTCTAAAGAAAAACAGAAGCAAAGGTAGAATAGCCCTCAAAGGTAAAGTCATAGTTCTGCTTTTGTTGCCATACTTATTTCATACATTTGGTCACATTCATGGAATATACACTATATATGTTCTTTTAACACGAGGTAATTGTTTTAAAAAAATAAAATCATGACCCGTCTCAGTTTTACTTTTACCAAATAGCCGCTTCAAGATATTGTAAAAAAAAAATATACGTAGTTAAATAGTTTATTGCAGGATACGGCTTAATTGTAACATAATAGTTTTGAACTAAGATATATATTTTGGTTGTGTCGTAACTCTATTTCAATTCAATTGCAACTTGTTGATGATAAAAAGTTATAACTATTACAATGTACGCATTATAACTTCTTTATAGTTCATATAGTTGGCTACTTGGCTTCGTGTTAATAGGGAACGTATATATGAGTTGTTTCATCTCTAT